>NC_061824.1:38746415-38751415 GCF_019202785.1 Penaeus chinensis
GAGGAGGGGAAAGGGGGGAAAGACGAGCTGTAAAATTGACAGAAGCGAAATAAGAATTGGATTAGGAAGAGGAGAAGAACAAGATACAGCAACAAGAAGAAAGAAATATAGGAAGAAGAAAAAGAAGAAGAAGAAGAAGAAGAAGAAGAAGAAGAAGAAGAAGAAGAAGAAGAAGAAGAAGAAGAAGAAGAAGAAGAAGAAGAAGAAGAAAGGGGAGGGGAAGGGGGGGGAAGGGGAAGGGGGAGGGAAAGGGGGGTAGAGGGGTTGTTGTGGTGTCGGTGGCGGGTTACGTCATGGAGGTCGGTCAGTGACCCCGAACCTCGAACTCCCTTAACCCTGACCGTCACGTGCTGCTGCTACTGCTACTGCTATTGCTATTGCTATTGCTATTGCTATTGCTACTGCTACTGCTTCTTGTCTTTCTGTCTTCTATTCCTCCCCTCCTCCTCCTCGTTATTCTTTTGTTTCTCTCGTAGCCTCCTCTTCGTCTTCGTGATTCTTGTTCTTCCTTCTTCGTTACGTCCTTCTCCTTCGACTCCCCCTTTTTTTTTTTTACTTCCATTTGTTGTTGTTGTTTTTTTGTTGGTGTTCTCTTTTTTACTTCTTGTACCTCTTCTTTCTCCACTCCCTCTTCGTCTTTCTTGTCACTCCATCATTGCCTTCTTCCTCGATCCACGTTTCCTCCTTCCTTCTCTCCCCCCTCATCCACATCTTTTTCTTCCTCTTCCTCTTTCGCAACGTCACCTTGACCGTCATGGCTCGCCCCCCCCCCCCTCGCCCATCCCACCGACCCCCCCCCCCGACCCCCTTCACAAGTGGCACTCCCCGCGCGTGCATTTCTGGCGCTGCGTGGGGCGGCGGCGGCAGGGGGCAGGGGAGCCTATCTCCTGTCGCGTTGAAGTCTCCGTCTCCGAGCTCCTTTCTTGTCTCCTCTCTTTTCTCTCTCTTCTCTCTCTTCGCTCTCTTCGCTCTTCTTTACTCTCTCTTCTCTCTGTGACACACACACACACACACACACACACACACACACACACACACACACACACACACACACACACACAACCCCCCCCCCCCAACACCCACCCACACGCCCCCTCCCAAAATAAAAGTAAATGAAACTCCTCCCCCGCCTGCTCAGGGGAGGACGGCCTCGCGTGTCCAAAGACCGAGGAAGGGAGGGGAGCCGTAGGATTATTGAGTAATATCCTGTGCGAGGAGGATGCATACTGATCGCGGCCTCTCACTGGGGGGGCGGGGGGGGGGGGGGAGCCGCGGCGCCGCCTCCTTCGTCGATGGAGAATTGTCTCCCTCTGAGGATTCCGGGGGGTTGGGAGGGCTCGGGGGTCCCTCGGTGGCTGTGGCGGTCCTCTTCACGGAGGTGACGACGATGATGGTGATGGTGACGATGGTGATGATGGTGATGATGATAAGGATGATGATGATGATGATGGTGATTGTTGTCTTATTTCATTCTGTTTGTTATTATTATTTATTAACATTATTTATTATTATTATTATTCATTATTAATATTGCTATTTATTGATATTATTGATTATTATTGTTGTTATTGTTATTGAACATTAATTATTATTCATTATTTATATTATCGTTGCTATTGTTATTATTGTTGTTATTTTCTCAGGGGGCAATCCGTGCAATTTTTTCTGTCAAAGACGTCGTGCTCTCGAAATCTCCGAGAGAAAGTGTCTCTTACGTTTCTTCTCATTAATGATTGAGAGATTAATTGTTCTATATTTTCTTTCGCCATGTGTCCCTGAGCGTCGTAGGCCGAAGAGATAAGCCTCCGCGAAGGACACGGGAGGGGCGGATGCCGATATGCAGGCGAGGAGGCCTAAGGGAAATGCAGCTCGGGCGATAGGCCTGGCTCCGGTAGGCCCAGCGCCCGGCCGGATGTGGGGGAGGGGCGGGGAGGGGATAGGATAGAGGGGGTGGAGGTGGATGTGAAGCGGATATGGAGGGAGGGGGGGTATGTGGAGGTGGAGGATCCCGGTTCGGATCGGATGCCGAGGAAAGGTTGGAACGTGGATGAGGAGAGGGTGGAGGGGTCTAAAGAGTGGATTTGGTCACGAGAATTCGTAGGAACGTGGGTGGGAAATGGATGCGGAAGAGACAGCGAGGGCGTAGGGAGGAGGGAAGGGGGGGAGGGGGGATGTTGAGTGGATCGGATATTTTGATTCGGATACGGATTGGGTGGTGTGGATTGTGGCCACGGAGCGAAGGGCCGTTTCCTTAAAGGGTCGGAGTGAGTCGTGTCATCCACCCTCCCAATGGCTTGCTTTTCTTATTTTTTGTTCTTTCTTCTAGTTTTTTTCTCTCTCTTGGTCGATCATTCTCCAGTCTCAACGATTATTCTCGCCATTCATCTTCCTGTTCATTTGTCATGTTCCTCTCTCATCTTGGCGTGCCTCCACCTCGTTATCATTATTCCGATCTCTTGTGTCGTTCATTCATAATTTTCGTCGAATTACCTCCTCATTTACTATTGCTGTCTTATTTGTCTCTCAAACTATCTTTATCTCTCTCTCTCTCCTCTCTCTCTCTCTCTCTCTCTCTTCTCTCTCTCTCTCTCTCTCTCTCTCTCTCTCTCTCTCTCTCTCTCTCTCTCTCTCTCTCTCTCTCTCTCTCTCTCTCTCTCTCTCTCTCTCTCTCTCTCTCTCTCTCTCTCTCTCTCTCTCTCTCTCTCTCTCTCTCTCTCTCTCTCTCTCTTTCTCTCTTTCTATCTCTTTCTCTCTTTCTATCTCTTCTCTCTCTCTCTCTCTCTCTCTCTCTCTCTCTCTCTCTCTCTCTCTCTCTCTCTCTCTCTCTCTCTCTCTCTCTCTCTCTCTCTCTCTCTCTCTCTCTCTCTCTCTCTCTCTCTCTCTCTCTCTCTCTCTCTCTCTCTCTCTCTCTCTCTCTCTCTCTCTCTCTCTCTCTCTCTCTCTCTCTCTCTCTCTCTCTCTCTCTCTCTCTCTCTCTCTCTCTCTCTCTCTCTCTCTCTCTCTCTCTCTCTCTCTCTCTCTCTCTCTCTCTCTCTCTCTCTCTCTCTCTCTTTCCTCTTTCTCCCTCCCTCTCTCTCTCTCTCTTTCTGATACCTTTTCAGTTTTGTACCTACTTCTTTCAATATATTTTAAGTGTTTAACCGTCAATATGAAAACGGAGAAAGAGGAAGAAAATGATAAATAGATAAAACAAAGAAAAATGATACGCTCAGCCTAATGACGTAATTTAATCCCTTATTGTGTGCGTGTTGGGTTTATGGGAGGGGAGGGGGAGGGGGAGGAGAGGGGGGTTGGTGGGTCGTTGTCCTGGTCCGGCCGAAGATGAAGGTCACGTGACCAGATGCCTCGAGATAAAACGTTTGCTGCTCAAGGTCGTTCTCGTTTGGGGGGGAGAGGGGGAGGAGGAAGGTTGTATGGGGTTGAGGGAAGGGGAGTCTGGATTTGATTTTCTTTTTCTTTTTAATTGGAGACAGGGAATGACGTCAACGAGAAAGACAAAGTTGGGGAAAAAATATATGGGTGGGTTATTGACGGGAACGGATGTGATGGAGTCTTGCGCCCGGGGTTTTATTGTTTCTGGAGTTCATTTTCGCAGTTCGGACGCGCTCGATGAGCAGACCGCGCGAACGAGCCCCCCTGCGGAACGAAACACACGCGATGAACAAATCAAGCTGGCCGGACGCGCGTGGTGAGCGGGCGAGAGTGAGGCAGCGCGGCCGTTGGTCTCTCCGGGCGAAAGGGAGGGTGGGTGCTTAGGCCTACGGACTGGGCTCCAATTTCGAGGTTTACGACGTCGATGCGGCGCCGCGGGTCTCCTTAGGCCTCGAGCGATGCATTTGGGCGGAGCGGAGGCGAGGCGGCGGCGGATCGCGGCCGGGAAGGGGTCGGCGGCGGCGCCTCGGGTTGGGGTTTGGCTTTTAGGTTCGTTGGTGGTGTTCCTTTCGGGCTTCGGAGGGGATGGGGTTCGCATTTGGGATGGGCGCGAGGCGGGGGTTCGGTCAGGGAGGTCGCCGACGTCGGTTGTGGATGACTGGCCATTCATTTGCAAGTGTGCAGTGTTGCAGGGCCCTTTTTACAAGCGTGTTTGTTTGCGTTTATTTGTTTGAGCTTCTCTGGCGCCTATGCTGAACCGTGCCTCTGTACAGGCGAGTGTTGCGTCGCTTGGCCGGCACGAGGAGGCGGGCGGGGGCGTGCCAGGGCGGGGGCGTGCCAGGGCCGAGATGAAGGGCGGCCGAAGGGAGCCGAGGGAGGGCCGCGCTGGGGTGAAGGTCGGGGCCGCCGGACGGCCGTTCCAGGGACACGGCGCTTCCTCCGCCGTGACTCACGGTGTTGATGACCGCCGCTTCCTGCTGGTGACGACGGCGGCCACGGCGACGACGACGATGATGAGGATGACGACTGGTGACGCAATTAGAGCGCGGCGCTCGCATCCTCCCCCACGGCGCCCGAACTTGCCTCCAGGGACACACGCTCGCACACACGGGCCATGCACGCAGCGCACGCACAAGAGAACCCTCTGCGTGTTTACCCTTGAACTTGCGTAAGGCATGTAAAGCCTAACGCGGAGGCGCAAACAAACATTTTTTTTTTATCCGAACGTTCCCCGCAGCGCGCAGATTATTAACGAAGACTGAAAGGCCAAGAGTTTTTTGCGGTGCGATCTGTTAAGCTTCTTTACTAACATCTTCCACCGAGAGGAAGGTCTCTCGCTCTGCCTCTCCTTTGATCTTTCTTTTTCCTTCTTCCTCTCCCCTTTTATCCGTCCTTGTAGCAGGGGTTCTACAAGTACATGTGTGTAAACGTGTGTGAGTGTGTTTGCGTTCTTGTTTGTGTGTGTGTGTGTGTGTGTGTGTGTGTGTGTGTGTGTGTGTGTGTGTGTGTGTGTGTGTGTGTGTGTGTGTGTGTGTGTGTGTGTGTGTGAGTGAGTGTGTCCGGAGGGCCGAGGTGTCGCAGGCAGCGGAGCGGCGCCGTCGTCCAGCTCCTCCTGAAGGCGCGAGGAG
>NC_061824.1:38753915-38757991 GCF_019202785.1 Penaeus chinensis
AGAGAGAGAGAGAGAGAGAGAGAGAGAGAGCTAAGAAGAAAGGAGGAGAGGTAGAGAGAGAGAAGAAAGGAGGAGAGGTAGAGCGAGAGCGTGTGAAAGAACCTGCAGCGGGTCAGTGCTCCCTCCCGCACTCCTTCGCCATGATCGCCCGCGCGCCAGGGCCTCCCTCCGCCGCGCCTGCCTTCGACGTCTTCGCCTCTCCTCCGCCCCTGTCTCCTCTCGTTCTTCGTGTTTCCTTCGTCTCTCATTCCCTTTTCCCTGTCTCTCATTCGCTCCCTTCTTCGCCTCACTCTCCTTCGTCTCTCCCTCTCCCCTTCTCCGTCTCTCATTCATTCCCTTCTTCGCCTCCTTCGCTCCTCCTTCGCCCCTTCTGTGCCCCTTCTTTGTCTCCTTGGTGCCCTCTTCTCTCCTTCGGGATGTCCCCCCAACGCCTGTCTTGCTGCCCCTGCTGCCGCGTCGCCCGCAGGATATCCGAGAGCACTGGCCTTATCCCATCCGGTCATTCTCGGCCGCTTGGAACCTTTTGGGAATCCTGAGTGTAGGAATCCTGGCGGGGAAAGGCTTCGCGGAGAAGCGGGAATGGGAAGTCAAGGTAATTATCGCCCTGGTGTGGATACATTTCTGGTTTATGCGAAGGAAATAGGTAATTTTCTTCCCCCTTTCGAAGTTGGTTGCGGCTCCGTGGTTCTTCCCCCCCCCCCCCCCTTCCCTCTTTCCTCCCTGCCCTCTCCCTTTTTCCTCCCTGCCGTCTCCCTCTCGCCTTCTTCCCCTTACCTTCTCTCTGTCTCCCTGCCGCTCCTCCCTCTCTCCCTTTCCCCACCTCCCCCCTTCTCTCCGTTCCCCTCTTCCTCTCGCTTCTCCCTGTTGCTCTTCCTTCCCCACCTATCCACCTACTCCCTTCCCCCCCTCCCTATCTCCCCCTTCCCCCTTTCCTCCCGGAAGTCAGGGGTCATAACTGTTGCCATTTTCCTTTAGTTTATTAGGCTTCAGGGATGAGGAAGCGGGTGGTGGTCTCTTTCCTCTTTACTGAAAGACTCCGGGATTCAGGATTCAGGAGCTCGGGAGGTTCAGGAGCGACTCGTGCCAGGCGCCGTGATCCTTCCCGTCGTCGTCGTCATCGTCTTCTTCGTCGTTGTTTCGGAATCTTGGCATTCCTAGCGGGGCCTGGTGCAACGCTGCGCCTGGGGAAGGGGGGGCGGGGAATGAGTTGTGCAAGAATTGATTGATTGACAGTTAACAGATGGCAGCCGACCAGCCTGCTTGCAAGTGTGGAAGGAAGGAGGCTGTTTTTTTTTTCGTCATTAATTTTTTTATCGATCTGTATGTTTATTTTGTTTCTCCGGCGAGATGGAATCTTTATTTTGATTTTCTTTTGTGCGTGGGTGCGGGGGGTGCGACGCTCACTTTTGTTTATATCTACGTGCGTGTTTGCCGGTGCCATGCTCGGGGCGGTCGCTGAGGCTTTCATGGCAACGATTGTGTCCTTAGGATTCGATGAGGAGGGGAAGCGAGGAGAGATTAAGGGAGAGAGAGAGAGGGGGAGAGGGAGAAGGAAAGAGAGAGGTAGAGAGAAAGATTAAGGGAGAGGAGAAAAAGAGATAGAGAGAGAGGAGTGATAAAGATTGGAAGAGATTGAAAGGGAGAAAGGGAGAGGGAGAGAGAGAGATAGGGAGAAGGAAAGAGAGACGGAAAAAAGATTGAAAGATTGGAAGGCAAGGAAGAGATAGGAAGGGAGAGAGGGAGAGGGAGAGGATAATGGGCAATGCAAATAAGAGGGTGAGGAGAAGGGAGGTTATCTGGAGGGGCGTTTGGAGGCGAGCCATGTGAGTTTTACGTTTCTCGAGGCGATAATATGCGTCTTGCCTGTGAGTTTCTGGTCGGCGTCGAGCGGACTTAAGATTCATGAAGCGAACCGTAAATGAGGTTTTACGAATTACGTCGAGTTAGCCTCGCCTTTATGGAGATTTTTTTATTATTTACTTATATTTTATATTCATCCATTTATTTCTTTGTTTATTTTTATTTTTGTTATTGTATTTTTGTGTGTGTGTTGTGTGAGATACGCAATTATCTCGCGACGCCTGTGGAACGAGGGGCATTGTTTTACGGAAGGGATTTACGTCTACTTGATCTTTATGGTTATGGAGAGCCTTGTCTTTGGAGTTGTAGCGATCGTCTTTTGGCAACTCGGGATTTAGATAGATGAGGGGCGGCGTCCAGCTTTCCTGTTGAGCATTCTTTATTATGTTACGAGGGGGAGGGAGAGGGAGAGGGAGAAGGAGGGAGAGGGAGAGGGAGAAGGAAAGAGAGGGAGAGGGAGAGGAGAGGAGAGGGAGAGGGAGGAACGGAGAGGAAGGGGAGGAGGAATATGAGAGAAAGTGGAGAGAAATAAAGGAGGAGGTGGAAGAGTAAAAAAAAGAAAAGTGGGAGAAAGAGAGAGGGAGATAGGGAGAGGGAGAGAGATCCCTGTCCGATTATGCAACGTTTTGACGTATGCCTGAAAATAGATCTGATTTCCTTACGGGGGTGTAGGTCTTCTGTCGCTCTCTTTTCTTGTATTTTTTTTTTCTTTCTTCTATTTCTCTCTCTCTCTCTCTCTCTCTCTCTCTCTCTCTCTCTCTCTCTCTCTCTCTCTCTCTCTCTCTCTCTCTCTCTCTCTCTCTCTCTCTCTCTCTCTCTCTCTCTCTCTCCCCCTCCCTCCCTCTCCCTCTCCCTCTCCCTCCCCCCCCCTCCCTCCCCCCTTTTTTTTTTACCCGGAAGGAGGAAGCGCAAACGTGAAAGAGGGAAGGATGGAATCTAAAATCCAAAAGGGACGAGAAGATATATAGGGAGTAGCGGGTGATAGGGAGACACCTGTGCGGTTAGTGGAATCAGGTGTGCGGAACGTTTGGGAAATTCGCTTCTGGCTGCAGCATGTGTGAGGGGGAGGGGGAGGGGGGGAGGGGGGAGAATGTGTGTGTGTGTGTGTGTGTGTGTGTGTGTGTGTGTGTGTGTGTGTGTGTGTGTGTGTGTGTGTGTGTGTGTGTGTGTGTGTGTGTGTGTGAGTACTGTTGTTATTATGTAATTCATATATTTTGTTTAGTTTTGTACTTGTGAATAACTGATATGCAGCGACGTATTAGGATAATGAATAAAGAATCCATATCTTTCTTCATATGCGGGAGTGACAAGGAGTTGGGGAGAGGGGGGGGGCGGGAAAGGGAGGGGAGAAGGGGAAAGAGAAGGAGAAGGAGAGGGAGGGGAGCGGGAGGAGGGGAAGGGGAAAGAGAAGGAGAGGGAGAGGGAGGGGAGATAAGGAGAGGGGAGGGGGGAGTAGGGGGGGGAGGGGGAGGGGGAGGCAAAAGCATTCGGGGACGGCGCGGGGAGCTGTGCGGTAAACTTTTGCTTTCTGCGGGAAGCCTCGACCCTGGGGTGGGTTGGGGGGACGGGTCAGGGAGAGGAAGAGGTGGGGTGGGGAAGAGAAGGGGGGGGGAGCTGAGCATGAAGGTCACTCTCCCCTGCCTTCCCCCCTCCTCCCCCTCCCTCCTTCCCTCCCCTCCTTCTCCTCTCCGTGTACTCGCCCACGTCATTCCTCCTCTTCTACTCACTTTAAAAAAAAAAAAAAAAATTGTGTCTGTCTTTCCCCCTTTCTCACATTTCATATTTCTCTAGCGTGTTGATTTTTTATTTATTTTATCTCTTGATTTCTTCCCTCCTATTTCTTCAATTCTCTCTCTCTCTCTCTCTCTCTCTCTCCTCTCCATCTCTCTCTCTCTCTCACCTCTCTCTCACCTTTTCTCCTCTCTCCCCCTCCCCTCTCCCTCCCCCCCCCCCCTCTCCTCTCCCTGTATATTATGCGGAAAGCGTGAAAGGGCGCGCCCATACACGCAGTCCCCCCATGACCCACCGGGCGGGGGGCCTTTTTTGGCACGTGTGGGGCGCTTTTTGGAAGCTTTGGTAGCACTCCTCCTGCTGCCTCTGTCGGCGTTCTCGTGTCGGTTCGTCCTTCTTCTTTCTTCTTCCTGTTCGTTTTCTGCTTTCCTTCCCCTTTTTTTTTTTTTTTTTTTTTTTTTTCTTTTTATCTTTTTTTTTTTTTG
>NC_061824.1:38758091-38763091 GCF_019202785.1 Penaeus chinensis
GCCAGAGTCGAGCGGGACTCTTGCGGGCCGTACAACTGGTGGCGGCCCGGCGGGGTTATCGGGTTTCGCGCGAGGGGGAGAAGGAGGGGGGAGGGGGGGAGGAAAGAGGGAAGAGGCAGGGAGAGAGGGAAAGAGGGAAGAGGGATGAGGATTGGGAGGGATCATGGGGTAGTGTTCTGTGCGGGAGAAGAGGGGAGAGAATGAGAGGGAGGGGGGAATGGAGGAGGTTGAAGACAGGAAGAAGGATGGAAAAAGGGGAAGAGTGAGAAAGAGAAGAGGGGGAAAGACGAAGAAAGAAAAAGAGGGAGGAGGAAGGGAGAAGAATGAGGGGGGAAAGGATGACGAGAGGGTGCCGTGACTCAGGACACGCCGCCGCCTCCGTCCGTCCTTCTGTTCCACACTCGCTTTTAGCCTCGTCTCGGGAAGAAGAGGCCCTCGACGAGTTGTGTTTTCTGTGGGCGCAGGGACACCTTTTTCTGGGGAGGCGAGAGAGGCACAGTGGACGCAGAAGATACGACAGCTCTGCATTGGAGTGTTATAAGGCAGGCGCGGGTCAGACGCTGGTCAGCTGAACTCGATCGAGTGACCGTCGCTTCGAACTGCTCGGCTCGGACGTCGCTTCCGTAATGAGGGTGCGGGCGCCTGACGCAGAGATCCCGTCTGAGCCAAGGGGAGGGCATGGGACGTGGCCTGTATATATTTACATGCATTCGCAGTTAGATACATGCACACGTATGATATCGCTATGTATTTCGTCTTGTGCTCTGGAGGATTGCTCTCTCCTGGGCATTGCCTGTCGGAAGCTGCAACGGGTATACGCGCGACGGCATGTCGGGCTCGGCGTGCAATGTCGACGCCCGGACGAGGGGGACAGACAGACGGAGGCGCGGCCGAAGGCGCGGGCGGGAGGGGCTGGGTGCTGTGCTTGCGAGGCGACAGGAGGCCGCGAGCGACGAGGCCGTGAGGCGGGGAGCGCGGACGCCGAGGCCCGTGACAAAGGCGAGAGGTGCGATTGTCGTGGTCGTCCTCGCCGGGGCCATTGTCGTCATCGCCGTCGTTGCTGTTGTTCCGCTTTGTTGTGCTTGTCAATGCGCTCCTCCAGGTCGCGTGCTCGCCTCCCATCTGCTCTCCCCCCTCCTCCTCCCCCTCGCCCCCTATTGTGTTGATGCAAGATCGTCAACACCCGGATCCCCCCCTTCCACCGTCCTCCTCCCCCAACGCTTTGTTGACGACGCCGTGGGGCATGTTTTGTTGCAGGGTAGGGGGGGGGGTGAGGAGTAGGGGGCATCGGGCGTCGTGGTCATCCCCGCGACACCGCCCGCACATGCCCTCCCTTTGTGCACGCGCTGCTCGTTCTCTGACCGTGGGTGGCTGTCCTGTCAGAGCCCGCCGCTAATTTGACGGACACTGACGAAATATTTAAACGCGAGAGGGGAGGAGCGTCTCCAGAGGGGGTGGGATGCTGACCGTCCTGGCGGGGAGGTGCCGAGTGCTGCGGATCCGGAGGCGGGGGCGACGGCGATGCACTTGCACGCTCGCCGCGACTCCGGATTCGAGACCGGACGTTCCAGGGAAGAAGAACGCGTGCAAGAGGTCTCCTATCTTTCTCACGCATCTCCTCTCTTCTTTTCTGCCTCACTCCTCCTCCTCCTCTTCTATTCTCTTTTCTATTTTCTCTTCTCTTCATCTCTTTCTCTCATTCCCTCAGTTTCTCGCTGTCCCATCCCCTTTTCCTCGCGCTATGTCCCTCTTTCTTCCTCTCCCTCCCTCCCTCCCTTCACCCCCCCTTCCTTCCACCTCCTCCCCCAGGTCCATCCCCGTGAGCGAGGGCGCAGAGGGCACCCGAGGTCCTTCGGGTCCAAGGAGCCTCGGATCACGGCGTGGGAAGAGTCCTGGAATGTGTGGAGCAAATTAACCTGCTCCCTCTTCGCTCCCTCCTTTTCTCCCTCCCTTCCTGTCTCTCCCTTCCTCCCTCTCCCTCCTTTTCTCCCTCCCTCCTGTCTCTCCCTTCCTCCCTCTCCCTCTATCTCCCTTCCTCCCTCTCTCCCTCCCTCTCCCTTCCTCTCCCTTCCTCTCCCTCCCTCCCTCTCTCCCTCTCCCTTCCTCCCCCTCCCTCGCTTGCACGGCCTGCATTCCTGCACTTCCGGACGCCCGGATCGCCACGACACTCGCCGCTGCCCATTGATTTCGTATCCGGTGCACGTACGCACTCGCGCTCTCACTCACTCAGGCAAGCAGTTATTAATTCACTCATTCAGTCACCCACCTACTGACTCACCCACTCTCATTTATTTACTCACTCACTCACTCACTCACTCTCTCCCTCCCTCCCTCTTCTCCCTCTTCTCCCTCTCTCCCTCTCTCCCTCTCTCCCTCTCTTCCTCTCTTCCTCTCTTCCTCTCTTCCTCTCTTCCTCTCTCCCTCCCTCCCTCCCTCCCTCCCTCCCTCCCTCCCTCCCTCCCTCCCTCCCTCACACCCGACGGGTCACGTGGTCCGAGGTGTCGGCGGAAAAAAACAACAGGTCTATTTCGCGGCGTCGGTTGGTTTTTGGTGCAAGCAAGGGAAAGGAGGGAGGGAAGGAAGAGATAAAGGGGAAAGAGTGATAAAGAAGGAGGGGAGAGAGGGCGAATTAGGGTTTTATTTCGATCTAGTCATAAAGAGGAATATGGGGAATAGAAGCAACAAGAATGATTTTTTTTTTTTTTTTTTTTTTTTTTTTTTTTTTTTTTTTTTTTTTTTTACGTAGTAGGGAGATAGAGAGAGACCTTCCAGATAGGCAGCGACGCGGGGATAAAAAAGAGTATGGAAAAATATATGAAATAACTACAGTGTGAAAAGTATGTTGACGCGACTTGGCTCCCTAGTAATAGTGCTTGCGATAAGCCATGTCATTGACCTAATTACGGCAAGTGAATTTGGGTCCACGCTCTGGCATTTTGAACTTTTTTGTTTCTTTCTTTTTTATTACTTTTGATTGGTTGTTTTTTCGTTGTTTTTTCGTTGTTTTTTTTCTCCTTTTGTTTTCTTTCCTTTTCTTGTTCGTCGTCCAGTTGTATGTTTTTTTTCTCATGTTTCCTTTCTTTCTTTCTTTACTTGTTCGGGCGGTCGTTTCCCCTTGGCCTCGGCTCGCGGCCTGTCCTTCGGGCCCCGCTGGCGTCTAATAGCCTAGTGATTATCGGAGGATTTTTTTCCTTTCTTTTTTTTGTATGTTGATGGATAGATTAGATAATGGGGGAGAGGTTCTCGAATGGCGGAGGGGGGGGGGGGTATCTGCCGAGGGGGGAGGGGAAAGGGGGCCTTTTACATGTTTTAAAAATTGTTTTTTTCAATGAAGGTGCAATGGGGGGGGGGGGGTGATTATCGATGTTCTTGTGCGGAGGAATAAAAAAAAGTTGATTTCTGTATCGGTGCGAGAATTTCGGGTTCTCAACGAGCTCTTTCGGTCGTTATGAGTTTTCTGCCCCCGCACACGTGCTTGTCATTCAAATCAGATTTTATTTGCGTGAACAAGATGCCCGTTGGCAGAAAAGCAGTGGAGTGGGATGTGGAGTCCGTATACCCAGGGGGAGAGCGACCACCCCCCATCCCCCTGCCCCGCCACCACCTCACCTGGGGATCAATACGCTCGCACAACCACTCTCCTCGCCAGCCCCGCGCCGCCCTGCCAGCCGCACGACCCACGTCCCCGCTCGCCCTCCTCGCTCGCCTCGAAATAGCGACAACCTCGTCGGAAAATGTAGCTCTAACCCCGTGTTTGGGCCTGGGAGAAGGCCCTGGAGCCCTCTGCTATCCGAAGGGGAAGGAGAGCCGATGTGGGGAGGGCCCCGAAGGGCTGCGAAGGGCTCGGAAGAGCTCGGAAGTCGGGAGTGCGAGGGCTGGCTGAGGGCTGGCCGGGTAGAAAGTTTCTGTTTGGCTCGGCGGCAGCGTGCTCGGGGACCGTTCAGTGTGGCTGGAGGAAGGCTCGGAAGCGGAGAGGAGCGAGAGCGAAGGTCTGGCGCGGACCGCGGGGACGGGACAAGGACCCTAGAGAATGTGCACGTGTGCAGTGACGCGTGCAACACTGCCAAAAACTGGGAGTGCTTAACCCACCCTCGTGTGTCTCAAGTTCGAGCTTGTGGTGAAAGAAAGTGGCACGAGAGAGAGCTGGATAAAGAGGAATTAGCAGGGACTGAGAGAGAGAGGCTGGAAACGGGGAGTTGAGTGACCGTGCGGCGTGTGTTGTTCGCTCGTGCTCCGTTACGGGACAAAGACCGAAATATCTCGTTATAGCCGGACTGCCACCCTCTGGAAACAGACCAGGGGGAAACTGCCAACATTGTGATAAACCTCGATCGTGGAAACTTAGCGTGACTCTTGTGTGGACTCTTATCGGTCTTGACTCGCAGTCTGCATCCACCCAACACTGCCATTACGTTGATCTCCTGTGAATGCTCAAGTCAAGACAAATTCTACCAAACGAAACGTGTCATAACATCACTGCCAATGTGTAAATAAGTCTTCAGGGATTCTATACTGCCATCTGACACTGTCACCGTACACATACATCTATCCGTGCTTTAAGAGATACCGAGTGTTCCTCCAAGATAAGTTCCGCCGCCGAGGGACGTGGTCGCCGCCGGGAGAGCCCCAGGTTCAAGGTACGTACGAGGTGCACCTCGCCCTTTGCCAGTCGCAGGAGCAACCTGGGGGAGCGGCGGCGTTGCGAGGAGGCGTCCGCGGACCGCAAGTGGCTTACGTGAGAGTTCGAGGAGACGCCAGCCCCGACCTGGCAAGTCTAATCGCTGAGCGGCGAGGACGGGCGACTCTTGGCAACGCCGCGTCGGGCATTGCCACGGCCTGATAAATCTTGTATGGTTGTTGCCTTGGGCTCTGCGTGTGTGTGCTTATGTGCAGGCACGGCGTGAGGGCCCAGCGAGTGGAAAGGGCCCGTGGGAAGGACGGAAGGGCGGCCCGAGAGGCGAGGCAAGGCGAAAATCGTGGTGCGTGTGCGTATGGGTAAG
>NC_061824.1:38768091-38770591 GCF_019202785.1 Penaeus chinensis
GGCACATTCCAGCGGTGGAGGTGGAGGTGGCGGCGGCTGGCCGTGGTGGTGGTGGCGGTGACGGCGGCGGAGGTGGCGGGGCTGGAGCGTCTGGCATTGATTCCTCGGGAGACGTGCTGGACCTCTGAGCTCGGCTGGTTGCTTGGGCGCCCTGCTACTGCTGCTGCTGCTTCTGTTGCTTCTGTCGCTCTCCGTGCTTGCTTTGCTTCGCTTGCTCGCTCCCTGGCGCTCACGTCCGCCTCCTGCGCGCGCAGGAACAACCTCTTTACATTTTTATATATTTTATTTTCCTTTTCGGTCTGCTCTTCTATTTCATCATCATCATTTTGTCGTCTCCCGTTTCTCCTCCGTTTTCGTGACTCAAATCAAGAGTCAGGGACTTAAGGCTCACCACACTTGACATCGGGGCCGTGAGGAAGATATTAATTGAAGCCGGTTCTGTCTTTACAAAACGTTCGATTTCACGGTCCTGGAGGAGGCTGGCGGGTGCCGTAACCTGACCTTGTTTCACCCCAGCTGCGTGAGTCGGCGGGCGAGGAAGCAGCCTCCTCGATGCGATTGAAGTTGACCCTCAAGGTCAGCTACGCCCCCCCCCCCCCCCTCCCGCGACGCTCCTAAAACAAGGCAAATGAACTGTCGGTGTTTGTATGAAGCTTAGACCAAATGTTGTTTGCTCTTCGAGTAGCTTCTTATGGGGGTAAGCAAGCGTCGCGGATTGTCCCCGAGGGTAATTGAGGGAGGGAGAGGATGTAGGGAAACTCGAAATGGCCTGAGGTCAAGTCAGGTCAGGTCGGGTAGGGTGACGAGGGTGCGCGTCGAGGACTTTCTCCTCGTCGGGTCATTAGCGGAGCGGCGGGGAGACAGACGAGGTGCTCCGGCCGATCGTCGCGCTGGTAGGTTGTTGTTCATTTGAAAATCGAGTGCACTCAGGACGTGGGAGTGGATTTGGGTCTTGGACGTGGAGGTTCGTGTGGAGAAACGGAGTTTGTGTGCGTTGTAGGCGGCGGTGGACGAGGAGGACTTCTCACAGGCGCGGGGAGGGAGATGCAAGGCTGTGCTCCTCTCGTGGTGCGGCGTCCCCGGCGCTGGAAATCTCTGGCCTCGTGCGTCAGTGGAACGTCCGTATTTCTCCTTTTCTTTCTCCTGTTGCGGGAGAGACGAGTGGAATTCCGGAGAAGGCCGAGCGAAGTGATACGAAGTTGGAGAAGCTGTGGACAGGAGAACGAGGGCGAGGCGCTCCCGAGGGCGTCGGCGGGCGAAGGAGGCATCTCGGGGCCGTGACTGCGCCCCGCTCGACTCCTCGGGCCTCGTCTTCCCCGCTTTTATGGCCACGAATTGGTCTCGGGGAAAGTTATTTATGGTTGCGTCTTGGGAGATCCGGATTTATTTATTTTTTTATTGTTTGTATTTTTTTGTTGTTGTTGTTGAGGGAGGATATTAGCGTAACGGTTGTGTAAAGGCTGGATGAGGTGAAGGGCGTGTTGGAATATGGATTGTTTGTTTGTTTATGCGAACTAATTAGTGTCTGTTCTCTGTTGGTTACTCGTCTCTATTGTTTTCTGGGAGGTGAAATGGTGCGGCCGGAGCACAACCGCCATAAACCGTGACTTTAACCTCCCGTGGCGAGTGCGCTGTGGATTGCCCTCCGCCGCAAAGTGGGCTTCGGGCGCCCCTGGTTGTTGGGGCCAACGCGGTTTACGACGGGCCCCTTCCTGCACTCCATGCTTGCCTGTGTGTGTGTCTCTGTGTCTGTCTTCTTTCAGCCACGTTGGAACATGTGTGCCCCTCGGTCGCTCGTTCACTTTTTTCGTGTTACTCGCACTCTCTTCCACTCTCATTCAACAACACATGCTCTCTCTCTCTCTCTCTCTCTCTCTCTCTCTCTCTCTCTCTCTCTCTCTCTCTCTCTCTCTCTCTCTCTCCCTCTCCCTCTCTCCCTCTCCCTCTCCCTCTCCCTCTCCCTCTCCCTCTCCCTCTCCCTCTCCCTCTCCCTCTCCCTCTCCCTCTCCTCTCCTCTCCCTCTCCTCTCCTCTCTCTCTCTCTCTCTCTCTCTCTCTCTCTCTCTCTCTCGTTTACTCGAGTGACTCAGCCACCAATCTCTCTCCCTCTCTCTTCGGTTGGCGGAAGTTCGTCAAAGGACACCGAGAGAAACGTGTGATTTGGTTGAGCGCTTGCTGGGGAGTGTCACTTTTTCATAATTTCCATATGAGTATAAGAAAACGGTACAGTAGGCATTACAACTGGTTTTGTAATACGATTGTAATTCGGTATTGTTCGGAATGTCCGGCGATTGTATCTTTACCAAAAAGTTCTTGGTTTGCCTCGCTCCCACACCCGGCCATCTTTTCCTCGGTGAATTAGCACATCTGGATTTTATGGTTTGTGACGGGGGGGGGGGGGCTGCTAGAGAGAGAGAGAGAGAGAGAGAGAGAGAGAGAGAGAGAGAGAGAGAGAGAGAGAGAGAGAGAGAGAGAGAGAAAGAGAGAGAAAGAGAGAGAAA
>NC_061824.1:38775591-38798091 GCF_019202785.1 Penaeus chinensis
CTAAACCTCGTCAGTTGATGAGCATTGAGGAGGCGTGGAACTTACCCGTCACAACAGACATGTCTAACAGGCAGCAGGGACAGGGCCAGGGCCAGGGCCAGCAAATCGCCAGCCAACAGCGGCAGGTGGGCCCGGGCCAGAATTCCTTCCAGAAGTATGGCCAGCAGTACAGCCACTCTGGCTCCGGAGGCCCCCCACCCCCCTACCAGGCGCCCGGCAACGACGCCAAGCGCTTCAAGCCCGACATCGCCGGGGACCAACAGAGACCGCACTTCTACCTCAACCAGCAGCAGATGCAGATTCTACATTACCAGCAGCAGAACCAGGCGAGCCTAACACCACAGCAGCAGCAGCAGTTCCAGCAGCTGCAGCAGAACTTCCGCCTGATGCAGCAGCACCAGATGAAAATGCATCAGCAGCAGCAGTTGCAACAGCAGCAGCAGCAGCAGCAACAGCACCAACAGCAGCAGCAGCAGCAAACCGTTGTTCAAGGTCCCCAGGTGTCCCCCAGCCTTGGCCAGCAGCAGAACTTCGTTGCAGGCGGACAGATGGCGAGGCCAGTGGTGCCGGGAGCGCCAGGATTCACTCAGGCAGCAACAAACGGTGTCAATAGAGGATTCATCGGCCAGAGACCTCAAACGCCTACGAGCAACTTTAACCAGAACAATCAGCCTTTCTCACAACCTTCCTCAACCGGGGGATATATCAACCAGACTCCGTCGTACACCAATGGAGGTGTACCAACAACGTCTGCAGGATATGGCTTCAATAATGGTTACAATAGTAATAATGTCAATGAAGCACTACCTAGAGACCTTACTGGTGTTACTCCAGAAACCACAGTTAGTGACCAGGAACTTCAGGAACTCATCAGCCAACGAGAATTCACAACTTCTTTAGCTGAGGATTTACTTAACCGGCTAGCACAGGGCGAAGATGTCATAGACGAGCTAGCCAAGGCAGGAGACGTGGGCCAGGAAGTTGCTCTGCCAAACACCGAATTCTCAACCTCAGCCACGTCGTCGTCTACCACGCCAGCTCCTACCACGGATGTCGTTCAAGCCCCCATACAGTCAGGACTCTCTTATATTAAGCAGGAAGTTCCCGACACAAAAATCTCCACACAAACACATGTATCAGAGACTAAGCCACGCATTAGCAACATCAGACTAAGCCTTGATCGCGAAATAAAAGTGGAGCAGGCATCAGAGCCTGTGTTCACGACGAACATGCCCAGCTCAGACATCGTGTCCGGCTGCAAGGGCCGAGGGGCGAATGCGAGAAACAGCAGCATGATCTCAGACAAGCAGTTGCCACCGTCACCACCTGACCCGCCTAAGGTGAAGCTAACCAATGAACAGCTTCTTCCCAACACACCCTCAGTCCTGCTTGACAACAAAAAGCTTGCATTTTCACCTCAGTTACAAGAGTTTTGCTTGCAGCACCCCATTGCCGTTGTGAGAGGCTTGGCCTCTGCTCTGAAGTTGGACCTTGGGCTCTTCTCCACCAAGACTTTGGTCGAAGCCAATCCAGAACATATTGTCGAGGTTCGAACGCAGATGAAGCAGGAAGCGGATGAGAATATTGACCCAACAACGGAGATCAAGTCCTGGCCCTGCATCAGCCACAGGTCACACACCACCATTGCCAAATATGCACAGTACCAGGCGTCGAGCTTCCAGGAGAGCCTGAAGGAGGAGCAGGACCGAATTGCTGCCGGGGCGCCGAAAACGGACGACTCCAAAAAGAAGAAAATTCAGAAAATGATTAAATTCGGAACCAATGTCGATCTGTCGGACGAAAAGAAGTGGAGAGCTCAGCTGCAAGAACTTATGAAATTACCAGCCTTTGCCAGAGTGGTTTCTGCAGGGAATATGCTCTCTCATGTTGGGCATCCCATTCTGGGCATGAACACAGTACAACTATATATGAAGGTTAGTATATGGATCATTGTTTACACTGTGTAAAAGAACCCGTACAGACTATCCCTCCCGAGAAACCACTATGTTTACAAGTATTTCTAAAGTTTACATTTTAAAATATTATGTAAAACACTTCTGTGGATAAGTCGCCAGTCCTTTTATGCCTTGTTACAAGTTTCAAGTTAATTTTGTGTTGCAGGTACCAGGGGCCAGAACACCAGGGCATCAGGAGAATAACAACTTCTGTTCTATCAACATTAACATTGGGCCTGGGGACTGCGAATGGTTCGGAGTGCCTGATGCTTATTGGGGGGTCATAGCCAATCTCTGTGAGAAGTAAGTAGATTCTTAGCAAATCGTGATATGTCTTGAGTAAATCTTTTGCTGGTATTGTAGCTTCCATGTGGAGTTTAATTTTGCTTTTGGAACTTGACTCATTCCGAGCACTAGAACTAAAACTGTTTTCCTTCACAGAAATAGAACCAATTATTTGCACGGTTCCTGGTGGCCAGATCTGCAAGAACTTTATGATGAGAATGTACCAGTATATCGTTTCCACCAGAAGCCTGGCGATATGGTGTGGGTTAATTCAGGTATGTGTGGCTATGTAGGTTTATTGTCTTCTATAATGATGCAGAAATGTCGGTTCAGTGTGGTTAAATTTCCGGTGCATTCACTTGATTTCAAGAAGGGAAATGCCCGGTTCCTCATTATTATTATTCCATAATTATAATCGTTTTCCCTCCCTCAACAGGATGTGTTCATTGGGTTCAGGCAGTCGGTTGGTGCAATAATATTGCCTGGAATGTAGGCCCACTTACAGCCAGACAATACACTTTGGGCCTGGAACGCTACGAATGGAACAAGCTGCAGGGCTTCAAGTCCATCGTTCCCCTCGTCCATCTTTCGTGGAACCTTGCCAGGAACATCAAAGTGTCTGACCCAAAGCTCTTCGACGCAATCAAGTAAGCTTTCGAGCGCTGGATACTAATACCGGTTTCAAGAACAAGGATTACTTGCGACAATTTATTTTTGAAATGATTGAATTTTAGAACAAGTGATATGTGGTTCAGTGTGCTAATGTTGGATTTTTTCCTCGTATTAGGGGCTGCTTGATGCGCGCACTCCGTCAGGTGTGTTTGTCAATGGACTTCGTGAAACAGTGTGGCCTTGAGATCAAGTTCCACGGACGCAATCCCAATGAAGCATCTCATTATTGCGGTGTTTGTGAGGTCGAGGTAAGGCACACATGCAGTGGATCTCCCTTTATAACGTTTTCTTTCTCTTTCAGTAAATGCATTTATGGATTTTATTGTTATCGGGGTGACATGTTGAATATTTCCCAGGGTAACTTGTACTCATTCATTTGTCTTTCCTTCAGGTCTTTGATGTCCTGTTTGTGAAGGAGCAGGAGCGACGCCATGTGGTCCACTGCATAGACTGCGCGCGTCGCCAGGCCCCGCGCCTGGAGGGCTTCGTAGTGTTGGAGGAATACCATTTAAGTGATCTCTGCCAAGTGTATGACAACTTCATTTTACACTCCGTAAGTATTACTCAAAGGAATCGTGTAACCAAAAGGAAGATAAGATTGTCTTAGGATAATGGACTCGTTCAGGTTTATTGTTCTTTGGATTGAAACTAAAATAGAAATGACAAGCATTTAAGTAGTTAAAATGTCGTAGGTGAATGTAAAAACGAGTATTCAAAAGACAGCGACATGACTTTGGTACATAGAAGCTAAGCTATTGTTTTGCATTTCATTGACTAATTGCTCGTTCCTTCCGTTGCAGGTACAGGGCCAGAACATGTCCGGCCAGGCCCCCACTCCTCCCCCTACCTCCACCACTCCAACTCCACTCACGTGACCTTCCTCAGGCCTAGTGGCCGCCCCTCTGTGCTCGTTTTGACCGGGGGCGGTTCCTAGCACCCGCAGGAGATCTCTCATTCCTGGATCTGTAAGCCCAGAAGGAGAACTGCCCTTGCCTGCCTTTGCAAGAACCCCCCCACAACTACCAGTCTTGCAAGAACAAAACAGAAATGTGTTAGTGAGCAGCAGTGTTGACAGACTGTGGAAAAGGACACAGCTACTGCACTGCTAGTAGCATTAAGTTATAACTAAGAGTTTTACGTCACTGCCAGAGCACCTTCCAGAGGCCTTCTCTTTTAGCGACTCCGTATAGTCGCGTGAGGCCGTATTTTTCACACCTGATTCTTGGAAGTTGTTGCAGTGCAAGAAATGGGCATTACGAGATGTTGACTAGATCGAATGAAAGGAGAAAGTGTGTGTTTGTTTGGAAGCGCCCTGTAGAAAAGAAACCAGAACGATTAGCTGCTTCGAGAGCTGCCACTCGCCCAAGCATAATGATTTGATCTCATGGAACTCAAGGACCCGGGAACGGCAACACTGACGACGGAAAAGTAGTTTTGGCTTGTGTGAGCGAAGTGTGAGCGAAGTGCTGCCGCGTGATGGCGCGCCAAGTGCATCAGGACTCGTGTAGTTGCACAACCCAGGATGTTGTTTCCTCAGAATAATGTTAGTGGTTGCCACGAAGGTAAAACAACCAGTGCTGAAGTAGCAGTAGTTGGGGTAGTAGAAGTTGCGTGTGGTTCATGGTACTACCCATCTTTTATTTATTAGCCTTGCCGACACATTATGTTCTCCTTCAAAGTTACCAGCCAAGAGACTGGCCTAAGTTGTAATAGAAATGTGCATATATGTGTGCTTGCATGCTATTCTGTCTGTGTGCACACAAGCACTGGTACACATGCATGCTTGTTCATGTACGTATGTGTACAAATGCACACCTTTGTAGGGGCATTTGTGTATGTGTGTGTACGCGTTCGTGTGTTTGTGTGTGTGTGAGCATATGTGAGTACGTATGCGTGCCTTTGAAGCTTACATGCGTCCATTCATGTGTTTATGCGCACGTGTGCAAGGCGTATGACTTCACTCCCGTGTCTGTATGTGTGCGTGTCTTTCAATAAGAGGTTTCCAATCACTGCCACCGTAAGTGAGTGTTTAATCTTGTGATAATCTCAACTGCCACAGAATCTACAACTTCACAAACTCTCTCTTGGAGCTTACAGATTTATCTCTTCCCACATGCATTGTTACGAATGATTTGTGTCAGCAGTTTTGTTATTATTTATATATATATATTTACAGTATTTTTTTTATTTGATGCATTATGTTTCCTAAAACTGATTTCTATTTAAAATTAAATATTCTGCAATGTCCTACATGATTCACTATTGTCTTAAAGGAGAGAGGAATACATGTACGGACTTTATGGCAAGTTCTAATTATAAGTTGAATGAGTTTATATATACACAATCAATATTATTTTTGAAACTTAGTTTACCATAATTCAGAGTTCTCTTCTTGATTTTATACAAGAATTATTTACCGAAAACAGGGCATTCCTCAAATTCATTTGGGATAGTTTAGTGTTCTCTCTCGTTCTGTTATATATTTATTTTTGTCTCTATCAACATAAATGTGTTACCAATGTTAAAGTAGTATTAAGTAAATATCATTTGTAATGAACAGGCCGATGAATTGAAAGAGAAAATCATGTTTTTTTTATCGATTGGGAAAGGTTTGTAACAAAAGCGCATTCATTGGAGTATCCGTTTGTAAATTAAATTTCTGGCGATTCCGGCAATTGGGAAAGGTCTATCATTACTCTTGTGTCTATCAAGTTGGTTCACATGTGCAAAATTTAGGCTGTACCAAATTGATTTATGCATACAACTATAAATTTAATGAACACATGGATAATTGTGTAAGTACGGTTATGATGGCAAGGAAATGATGATTGCATGATCAATTATACGACCGAGAATTACGATTGGTAATTAAGCCACTAGATGCTGATACTTGTTCCTGCTCATGCGCAATTTCAGTTCTGTGTTGTGTTCCTGTGCCCAAGTCAGCTCATGTCAGGTGGATATGGAGAGCAGAAGCCCCTTCAGATGATATTTTTTCGGAAACCCTGGAGGAGTGCGAGGAATGACGAATGAAATGCTCAACAAATTGTACCTGAAATGGGCGTGCCTAAGGAATTACGTTCCACATTTTAAAGATAATTATCTGCCAATACTGTTGACTACAAGTCCTTATGATGTCCTCGCATTGTGGAAGGCTTAAATAAATGAATAAAACTATTATAAAAAACATGCAATGTGAGCTCTGAGCCGAGAACTCCTGAACAATATCCATACCAGAAGGCTGTGCACCGCGAGCCGAATCCCAGACAGACTCGCGGCAGCCACTCTCCCGCGGCGGAGGCTCAGCACGGCCAGGCGGCGCCGAGCCCAGCCGGAGGAGGCTTTTAGGAGTTTTCTTTTTTTTAATGCTCTCCGTTTCTTTTTCTTTCTGTCATTATCTGTCATTTCCTTTGGTTAGCCGTGAGTTCTGTCGCCGGATTCCGCCCACCCCATCACCCCTCTCTCAACCCTCCCTTGTTGATCCCCCCCATGCTCTTTTTTCATGCTAAACATTCAACACATTTTTTTTGTTTTGTTTTCTTGTGTTTTATTATTTTTTTCTTTCAAGTCACACATTCTAGTTTGTGCTCAGTATTACGCATGGAACATACTTTTTCATTCTTCGTGTGAATTATTTGTCCTTTATAAAGAGAAAAAAAGAATTTTATAAAAACAAGATGTCTATCATATATCAGAGAAATTAGTTACAGTCATGCAGTGATGATAATAGGAGAACCTTGTACTGTATGCAGCTGTAATATGGGCTTCTCCATTTTCCTATAATGTAAATCTAGCACTGTGTTGCTTATAGTTAAGTTCTATTTATGTTATTTAATACGTATGGAGTTGTATTTGTATGTAGTGTATAAATCACCTAAGACTATTATTTCTCCTGTGTAACTTTTAAGTGTTGTCTCAGCTCTGCTAGTTGATGAGCTCCTATACATTTGTACAATTTTGGGAAAGGGAATTTTTGGGCAAAACAATGGATGTAGTTACTGAGGTGTGGGTGGAGTGGAACTTCTAGCAGTTAGGGGTAAAGCATGAATTGCAATGCTATCGTAGAGTTCCACTGTCTTGCAAAAATCTCCATTTTACATTGTAAATCTCTTTTATCATCCATATATAAATCTCCCATCTGTGTATCACATTGAACAACTACTTCCATGTTAGTATCGCAAAAGTTGATTGGTTAATGAGAGCTTCTCCGCTCACACCTGTTTCAGGGATCTTTGTCGACCTTCGTGTCCACTACTGTACAGAATAAGTCTGCTAATAAAGCCTAACTCACTGGATGCTGTGTTTGTTTTTCTTTCTTCGTCTCGTTTGCGGGTGACGATTTGGACCTTCATTTAAGAACTCCTTTAGCTCCAAAGATTCTTTCGTCATCAGTTTAGATGAAGTCTCGTTTCGAGCGAACTTTGGAAAGGAAGTTTGTTACTCAGGCAAAGCACAAACGAACGTAAAATCCAATATATGAATCCTTCCTAACTATCCCGACCACCACACCTGGATACACGCGTGAATCCTTTCGTCACTGTCTTTCCCCGGATCCCACTTTCCCTCATGAACCTCCTCATACTACACTTTCATCCCCTTCCTCTGATCCCCTACCCAAATCCCCAGACACTACCCCTACTTCTCAGATATCCATCTTTACCTTAACCACCCGTTGACTGAACTACAAGTCTCTTCTGCAGTGGAACATTCGAGGTCTTCGTTCTCCTAGACCTGATCTTCGTCACCATCCATTTTCTGTCTCTAGGAACCTTCCCAATACTTCCTCTACTACCGATTCCATATCATCGTTTTATACCCCCCCCCCCCCACTCTCTATCTCGTCTATACTCGTCCATCTAAAAACACCATAAACTATACCTCCTTTTCGAATCACCTTTCCTTGCACATACGCATCTTTCTTCGCCGCTGGATCACAACTATTTCTGTATTTTTCTCTTCCCATTGACTTTAATGCCTTTAATCTACTTTCACAACTTCAACCACCATTCCTTATAGTTGGTGATTTCAACTATTGCCACACTCTTTGGGGCGACTTCACCACTACTTCCCGAGGCAGTTCCCTGGAACGCTTTCTTTCTAGCACTAACCTTATCCTTTTTCATTCTGACCGCCCCACTCACTTAGACATGTGCACCCAAACCTTTCTCTCTGCTCTCCTTCCCTTCATCTCGACTTTCATTGGTCAGTTCTAGACCACCTTCCCTATAGTGATCACTTTCCTATTCTCCTCTCTCCTACTTCCCATGTCCCGCTAGTGTTTTGATAAAGCAGATTGGCACATTTTTACTCTACTCTCCCACTTCCTCCATCTTCCTTCTCTTTCACAGTCACTGTCTTGAATGCTGCCTTCACAGCCATTCCCTGAATTTCCCGACCATACAAATCTAAATATTCCATGGTGGAACACTGAATGCTCCAAAGCGATTCAATTGAAGCATGCGGCACGGAGTAGTTATCGCTACAAGCGAAGTACGCCCAGCCAATCATCAGCCCTTGATTGGCTCAACTACACCGCACAATCAGCTCTATTAAACCAGCTGGTAAAATTATGTCTCCATACTTATCTCCTCTACACCTGTTTCTACAATATGCCGTACAATCCATAAATTATCAGGGAAATATCCCCCTCATCCTCAACTCTCTCATTTCTGAACCTTTGCAAGTTGCTGCTGAATTTGCTGCATATTTCAGCCAAGACCGTAGTGGCTATCACTTTTCTCCCCATTTCTATTCCATTAACAGTCAAGGAATTCACTCTCATCTCCTTATCCCCTATAGAGCTCTACAATGCCCCCTTCCCCTCTACCAGCTCCTCTCTGCCTTATAGTCGTGCTGCAACACATATGAAGGCCCTGACGGTATACTTTGCCGTATGTTAAATCTTACATCAACCTCCTTATCCTTCCTACTGACAATCTTAAACAATAATTGGTTTACTGGAAACGTTTTTTCTCACTGACTTGAAGCACTTATCCTACCTTTCCTTGAACTCCGGCACCTTCCCCTAAGACTACCGTCCCACTGCTCTAACTAGCTGTTTTTGCAAATTGGTAGAAAAAAAATAGTCAGTCTACGCTTAATGTGGTACCTTCAATCCACAGCCTTCTATCTTCTCAAGTTGGATTCCGTCGTGCTCACCTGATCCACTAGCACATTTAGAAAATTACATCAGCCTTTGCACACCATAACTGAGTATTAGCCGTTTTCTTCGACCTGGAAACAGCATATGGCACTACATGGCGATACCACATTCTGAAACGGCTATCATCTCATGGCATACGAGGGAACATGGATGTGTTTATTAAATCATTCCTCTCTAATCTTACCTTGCAGGTCAAATGTGCTTCTTCAACTTCCTCACCTTCCTGTATGTAGATTATTTTATGATCTATACATCGGGTCCTTCTGTACCTACTCTCCGTCCTGGGGTTCAGATCTCCATACTTAACTGATCCTCTCCACTCATGACTGTGGCTATCCTATCGATTCCTCTGCTTTTCCTCTCTACGTTTCGCCCTAGGCACCTTTCGCTCCTCTCCGGTTGAGAGCCCCTGTATATTGTATCAGGCCTACCTTCCCTCTCGGCGCCGTGCCTTTCTCACTCTCTAAACTAAATGGCCCTCAATCCCTTCTCCCGAACTTTACCTCCTCTCCAGGCGTACCTACTCCTTTCTCTGTCCGGATGGATGCACTTCTCTCCCATTCACCCACTCCTCACCTGAGATCCCTACCTTTTTCAACCCATAAATACCCACCTTGGCTTACACCTACCTTCCTCTCGTATCTGCATCTCTGTTTTAACCTGATACTCCAAAATAAGCCCCCCCCCCCCCCTCACTTCTATCTTTCTCGCTCTTTTTCTCAACAATACCTCAACCCACTCATCTAGTACTCACATTTATACAGGTGACTCCAAATCCGTCTCTGGAGCTGGTCTTGCTGTAATCTTTCATTCCTCTACCTTCAACTTTCCACTTCCACCCGAATCTAGCGTCCTTACAACATAATTTTATGAACATCAGAAGGCATGCCATCCCTCCCTTCCTGGTCCTTCATAATTTTCACTGACTCCAAAAACTCATTATCTCTCATACAATCTCTAGAGCCAATCTCTTGTCCGCAAGATTCAGGACCAACTATTCCATCAAGACATACAACACAAAACTATCGATTTTTACTGGATATCCAGCCACATTGGGATCCCCGGCTATGAACAACCTGATACTCCAGCACACTCCGCCGCCTTGTCCACATCCCATCAATCCAGATTTTCACATATACCAGCCTCTGACTACTACCCTTACTTCAAAACCTTGCTCTTCACTTGGTCATTATCATTCCATAAGAACAGATACTGGGAAACTGCTCTTGCCCGCTTACACATTGAACACTCGCCTCGCACTTTCCTATCTAATGTCACAATCTGATCCACCTCTGTAACCTTCATGCAATGGTCCTCTCTCAGTCCCACACATCCTTCTATTCTATCCCCTCTTTACAGAAACCCGTACCTCTGGTTTTCCTCACTTATTCTCACTTTCCCGACCTCCAACCTATCGGACAACCTCTCGGAATCCCTTACTCTTTCCTTAGACATCGTATTCTTCTTCACACGCATAACAATCCTCCATATGTTCTATTTGTCCCACCTCCTTAACTCCTTCCCCCTCTAACAACCTTTTACCTTCTACTATACCCCATCAGCTCACCCTCTCTAATCTTTCACAACCGTACAACCTTCTAGTACCGTTTAACCTCTAACTTTACCCTGATCATTAACTCACTCCTAACCCATTTCGCTACTATACTTTACCATAAGTGCTCTATGTCCTTGATGTCTAGCACATATATTTATCTTAACTATTAACTACAATACAGAAAAAGCAAATCTCCCTTTATTCATAGGAGACAAAAGGATATCACGTGCCCCTTCTGAATATTCCCTCAAATACTTAACTTGTATGGAGCTTTTCTTCTTCTTCTTTGTTGGATTTCTTGGCTATCAACCAGCGGCATGTGGCCAAGGTTATTAAGCCAATGGATCCTATTTATTCTATCAATCTATATAAGGTCATAAAGTTTTGTCTCTCTTAGAAAAGTGATTACTCTACTGATGATTCTTTCATCATCTGATAGGATGTTTATCAAAGTAAAGTCTTTGTTTTTTATTCTAAAGTAATTTTTCAGTTGTTGTCTTTGGTTATAGTATCTTTGGCATGTTATAAGCAGGTGGTTTAGGGTGCGGCTGGTGTTGCAGTGGGGACACTGAGGAGGGAAATTTCTCTCTATATAGGGAGTGAGGTGGGTAAATCTGGTGGCATTTACCCTAAGACGGGCCAATACCACCTCCTCCCTTCTGTTTTTCCTGTGGGATGTGTCCCACAGGTCTATTTCTGGTTTGACCTTGTTGGTCAGTTGGAGGCTGGTCCACTCACTTTGCCACAGGAGATGTATTTTTGCTTTTATAAGAGACACAAAACACCTGAGATCTGTACGAACTATGGTAGTGTCCAGATCGCCAGTTGACCCGGCTAGTTTGTCAGCCTGTTCATTACCATGGATACCAGAGTGTCCTGGTACCCATATTAGTTTGATTGATTTGTTGGCACCGTGTAATTTACGAATGATATTACCCAGCAATTCATTTTTAGTGGTATCTAAGGATTTAATAGCTTTAAGTGAACTTAATGAATCTGAAAAAATAACTATTCTATCGTGGGTCGTCGATAGTGCAAAATCAATAGCTTTATCAATGGCAAAAAGTTCCGCAAGAAAAATCGATGTATGATTCGGCAGTCTAAACTTTAGTTCACATTCAGTCGACCATACACCCGCACCTACACACTCATCTGTCTTGGAGCCGTCGGTATATATATGAAAAAAAGATAGATGTTTAATAAGGATCTCTCTGAACCTCTGGCGTACCTCACCCTCCGGCGCCATGGCCTTGGCTGATGGAAGCCAGGCTTCCATGATAGAAAAATTGGGTGTTTCCCATGGCGCTATATTTGACTGAACCAGGGTATCGATGGTAGAGAGATCTATACCGACTTTCTCGACGAGGTCGTGGAGTCTCGTGGCAAAGGGCCTAGTGCCTCCATTGCCATTAGGGTGGCTCGGGTCTCGAGCCACCTTTGCGGCATAGGTCAGTGCCAACTGGCCGCGTCTGAGTCGGAGGGGAGGTACTCCTGACTCCACCTCAAGACGCTCGATCCGAGTACATTTAAGGGCTCCAAGACACACACGCAAACAAGCATTCTGCACAGCATCCAATCCTTTCAATCTTGCTTTCGATGCCGAACCATACACGATTGACCCATAGTCTACTTTAGACCTAATCAGGGCTTTATATACCATTAGCAAAGACTGTCTATCAGCTCCCCATTTATTACCAGAAATGCACTTTAATAAATTTAGTGCTTTTTGACATTTATTCTTTAACTGACCAATGTGGTCTTTCCAATTGAGTCTACTATCAAAAAGTAGCCCAAGAAATCTTGCAGAATTTTGAATAGGTATTGGGTGGTTGTCTAGAGTTAGCCTGATGTTCGGCTTCCTCCTATGTGAAAAAATTACCCCAATACTCTTTCTAATGGAAAACTTAAAACCCCACTGGAGGCCCCAGTTATGAATCATATCCAGTGCCAATTGGATGCGATTTGCTGAGAATTCTGCATTATTGCTGGAATGCCATAATGCACAATCATCAGCGTACAGTGAGTATTTAAGATTCCGAGGAGGAGCTGGTAAGATGTCATTTATCATACATAAAAATAATGTTGGTGACAAGACACTTCCTTGTGGGACCCCGTTTGCCTGGACAAAAATGTCCGAAAAAGTGACATTGTCAGAAAACAATTTGACAGAAAAAGTTCTGTCAGAAATGAAATTTTGAATAAAACAAGGCAAGTTTCCACGTAATCCGAAAGCATAAAGTTTTCTGAGTAGGCCATATCGCCACGTCATGTCGTAGGCTTTTTCTATATCTAAAAATACTGAAATCAAAAAATCTTTTTTGGCAATTGCCTCTTGAATATGACTGTCCAGTTTTACTAGCTGATCGAGAGTTTGGCGTCCCTTTCGGAAACCGCACTGCTCGTCAACTAGTAAATTACTGGAATTTAAAAAATGCAATAGTCTACTGTTAACAATTCGTTCCATGACCTTGCATAAGCAACTTGTCAACGCAATTGGGCGGTAGGAGATGGCAAATCTGGGATTACCCCCTCCTTTCAATATGGGAATGATGTGGGCGAAGTGCCATGAGTTTGGAAAAGTGTGGCTTTTCCAAATTTCATTGTACACTTCTAGCAACTTAATCATGTCATCATGATTAAGATGCTTCATCATCTCATATCGAATCTCATCGGGGCCTGGGGATGTTCCTCTACAGGCTTCTAGGGCTCGGACAAGCTCATCCATTGTTAGATCTTTATTGTAATCAAAGTCATCTCCTGTGGCAAAGTGAATTGGTTGCAGCTCAGCCGCTTCCTTGATGGGCAGGAATGCGTGATGGTAGTTTGCTGAGCTGCTTGTATGAGAGAACTGCCTGGCGAGTGCATTAGCGATGTCTCTAGGTGAATCTAAATTGTTACCCTCTTCTATGATGTTGTTAATTTTGAATGATGTTTTTTTCTTATTTATTTTATTGATAGTGGACCAAACCTCTGATATTTTGGTATTGCTATTTATTGTAGAGACAAAGCTCCGCCAGGAGTCTCTTTTTGCTTGTCTTATTACTCTACGAGCCCTAGCTCTTGCTTGTTTGTAATTGCAAAAGTTCTCATTAGTGATGTTATTTTGGAAAAGCCTGTAGGCCTTATTGCGTCGGCACAGCGCCCTGCGGCAATCTGGTGTCCACCATGGAACTCTATGCTTAACGCTATCTGTCGAAGTTTTAGGAATGGATAGCAAAGCTGCTTCTATAATCGAATTCTGAATATTGTTTACTTTATCATCAATGGTTTCTCCAACAAGTTCGAGCTTGACGCTCCTTGTGAAGGCGACCCAGTCTGCTTTTTTTACGTTAAATTTAGGCGCTGAAGGCGTTCTCACTGTGTCGCATGAATATTTAATCAAGATAGGAAGATGATCGCTTCCCAACGAGTCGTCAATGGTGTGCCACAGGCACTTGGCTGCTACTGATGATGAGACCAGTGATATGTCTATAAAGCTCAAATTCCCGGTATTATCGTCCACCCGCGTGGGACTACCATCATTCAGAAGGACTAAATCAGAATCGTTAATCAGCTTAACTACTTGCTCACCTCTACCATCCACCCGTAGGGAACCCCATAACGTATGATGAGCATTAAAATCACCTAAAATTACTTTATTTTGTGGCAGACGTTCCTGAAGAGCAAAAAGCTCATCATAGATTATCACTTTATCAGGCGGACAGTAAACTGAACATATAGCCAGATACGTGCCATTAATTTTTACTTTGCATGCGACAAACTCCAAAGTAGAATCAATAGTCACTTCTGTAAAAGGGAGGCTTTGGTGGATGTACATGGCGACTCCGCCTCCACCCCTACCCTCACGATCCTTCCGACATAAATGGTAGTTCCTGAGCGATACGACCTCGTCAGAGACGAGGTTTGTCAAATGAGTTTCTTGGAGAACTATAATATCGGGAGCATAGGACGAGGCTAATAATTTAAGGTCATTTACTTTAGATCTAATACTTCGACAGTTCCATTGTATAATGGTTGACGCGATGATTACGTTTTATGGGGTTTGGAAGTGCCTTGTCCACCAGTTTTTATTTTCTTTTTATGGGAGGGAGGCGCCTCCTCTCCCTCGCTTCCCGGGGACCTCTCACGGGATGGTTTGGAGACAGAAGCCTCCATGTCCTGCACCTCCTGGCGAGGGAGACGACTGACAGACTGCGACCTGCTTCTCTCTCGAGAAACCGATCGCGAGCCAGACGAAGTCCTCACAGGAGTAGCCCGGACGGGAAGGTGCGCTCCGGACTGTGATTCGGTATCTTCCTCCTTATGATGTTTTGGCTGGGTTGATGCAGCCATTTGGTCGACCAATTTTGTCAGTTGATATACTTTAATGTTTAGTTCTTTAACGGTTTGTTTAAGTTCAGCAATTTCCTTATCCTTGGCTGCAAGCTGCTGACTGACATCACTTGCACTAGGGGTGTTGTTAGTTACTGCTGCAGCATAGGAAGTATCGGGTTTGTGTGTCAAACTTTCCACTTTCCTCTTAGCTTCAGTATAACTAACTTCATGCTTTCTCATATATGCCAATGTTTCAGTCTCCTTCTTCAGGATGCTGCACTCGGCAGATCCTGAATGATGGGGACCTTCACAGTTAGCACATTTGGAAATTTTGCTAGTACAAGTGATGGTGTCATGGGCCTCAGCACATTTACGGCAAGTGAATTTAGAAGAATCTTTGTCAATACATCTTAATGAGGTGTGTCCGAATTTTTGGCATCTATTACAATGCATTGGCTTTTGGACATAAGGTCTTACTTGTACACGTTCATAACCGACGTTGACATATTCAGGGATTCTATTCAAGGCAAAAGTCAAAAAACACAGTCCAGTTTTCGTTCGCACATTCCCGTCCTTCTTGGTCATACAATGAACGTCCACTACGTCTTGGTCCTTCATGCTCTCAAGAATTTCACTTTCATCCATCGTCCTCAAATCCCTGTGAAAGATTACTCCCTTACAGGTATTTGGGCCAATAGGAATAGTTACTTTAACTCGAAGATCATGAATTTGCGTCAGCTTAAGTAAATCCTTAATCTGGGAGTTGTATTGTACTTTAACAAGGAGGCTTCCATCTCGCAATTTTTTAACAAAATCAAAGTCGCCGTCCACTTGACCATCAAGGACCTTTTTGATGATAAAGGGGTTCACGTTCAGAAGCGACTGATTTTCATTCACGCATCTTACATTCGCGAACCTTGCATTCTGGGTGGGGATTGTGAAAATTGGTCGTCTCGTCTTGTCATTAGTGGGGGTTCCGTTGTTCGTCATCAGATTGGTCTTAGAAGGGTCGTTAGTCGGCCCTCCTCCTTGAGGAGGAGAAGGGGTAGCCGGGGTATCACTCATACTGGGTATCGGACCAGGTCCGACCCCTTTCCTCAAAATCGTAGTCCTGAAGGGACAAAAAACCTCTTAACTTTTGTTATCAACCTAACAGCAATAGCTAAGAGAGTAAGGCAGTTTTTCGTCCTCTACCCCCCCAGTGGAAGCCTGGTTGCGTTCTCCAGTACCACAGAGGGATCGAGTTATGTGTGGGACACTTCCTTACCGCCGAACTTGCCTAGGCGAAGGACGGTAATTCAATGCCCACCCCCCAAGCGAATACGGGAGTTCCGAGGAACTCCGGTAGGCTCAGGAAAGTCACATTATAAAGGAAAAGATTTCAGGACCAAAGAAAAAGTGCGCCCAAATGACGCCCCAGACTACTGGGCCTCCCTACCCAGGGGTCAAAGCCACAAGGGCTACCCTGGTGTAGAAGAGAGCTGCGGGTCTGGGGTGGGGTGCTGACTACTACTACTGTAGCCTCGTGTCACCTGCAAAGCAAGAGCACTGAAGGTGCTGGCAAAGCACAACAAATGTTCTGCAATTACAGGATTTTACTTTACAGCTATTTACGTTAAGAGAACTCAGGAACAACAATGTCAAGCGAGACAAGAGGCCCCGGGCTCCAGGGTAGCTCAAGTGGCACAAGACCTAGTATTTGTTGTTACTGCGTTGTAAACAAGGTGTTCGCTCATCAGGTGTATGGAGCGCTACACAAGGTCCCTTTCAGTTCCTCTCGCCACAAACAACTGGCGAGAGGAGGGGATTCGTGTCCATTACTGAAGCCTTTTATTTGTGTTCTATTGTCATTCGATTTATTTGTTTCGCATGCTCTTTGATCTTAGATAATGATAGGCGTACTGACATTTAGATCTATTTCAGAAATGCACTAATACACAAATTAATTTAAAAACTCGACAGGTGGCGCTCAGCTGCGACAACGAAAACGACGAACGAGGACCATCGCTGGCTCTTATGGGTACACTACAATTGTCTATATTTACGTCATAGAGGGCGATGCAATGTGGTAGATCTTCGTGTAAAGAAACAAACATGATCATGCTTTATATTTCAACAAAATGTGATTTTATTGTTCTTAAATTACATTCTCTCATAGTAGCAAATATACAAACCGGTCTCAAATTATTATCCTAAATTCCATCATGGAGGTCTCAGATACACTAATATTGTTTCCACAACATGTTTATTTATTTTATAAAAGAAAACGCCATTTCCTTATCCATGTCGAAAAATTGACTTTGTAATTACGTTTTCTTTAGATAAGCCTAATGACAGAAAACGACACTTTGATGGGTAACTGAAACTAATCATGAAGATACTGGACACCCAGCATCCTTACTCTTAACTTTGACCCAGACAACCCTCTCTAATTTTCGCAAGTTTGTCTATAAAAAAAAATAAAGCTTAAAATAGGCCATGTAGGGTGCATGCAGTCATTTGTGGCAAATCTTCCCATCCATTATTCTTCACATTAACCAGGCTTCTGTCATAAGCAGTCCCTTGGGTCATTCAAGGGCAACACAGTTATTCATTGTCAAGGTCCTTTTGTCAATTACGGTTCATTAGGCATCCATCATTTCCTTAGTTTTTTATTCTACTAGTAAGGAATATTTTGCACCCAACTAGCTCTTTTCCCAATAGAAATTACCCCTAAAAATTACAGATTCGAAATATTTAAGAAAACTGTTTATACACATTGAGAGAAGTTTTCCATGCAGAAAATATTCACAACAATCTTATTATATATATATATATATTTTTTTTAAGAGTCATTGCTGTATTATATTAATTCCTTATTACAAGAGATCTTTCATTTATACTGAAATATCAAGGAGAAATAGTTTGTTTCTGCAACAGAAATGAAAGTTAAGTAGACAAGAAAAAATTCCACGGATATATCAGGAAATTCACATTTATTCAGCTAAGTAGAGGCAAAGTAGTTATGGACAATGCTAGGAGTAATCAGGCTCCAATTTCTTGGGTAATAGAATTAGCATAGACTCAAATCATTATTTAAAGCACCTCCATAAGACTCACATACCATATCTGACGGCATACAAGACGCACCAGTGCATTAGCCACACCCCCATTTCAGCTGGGAATATTAAGGGCTGAAAAAGTCCGCACCTCATACGTAAGACATGGAGTGATTTTTTGAGCCATTGGGGAGGAGGGGGGGAGGGGGGGATGTGTGCCTTATATGCCATCAAATTTGGAAATCATTAGGCGACAAAAAACAAAAAAAAATCAAAATACCAAAACCAAGTAAATATTATAGAAAGAATATAAAATCAGGTTATAAGCACATATATACTACTCCACACATCATTGAAGCTGAAACTTTTAGAGCTACATTAAAAGTAAATAAGTAAGTGAATAAGTAAATAAATAAATAAATAAAGGAAATAACATAACAAGAGAAATATTGACTTTAAAATTTTCATATACATAACATAAATTATTTTCTTACTAACTGAGGCTACATAAAACCAGGCATCATTCTTAAACCCAACCATCACAGATTTACGTTTCATCCCCTGTATTTTTTTGTGAATTTTGTTACCTACAGATGGCTCCACATGTGCTCAGCCGGCAAGGAGTCTATCAGTAGCCCTGGTGACTGATCCTGATATCCCCATTCCTTGAATTGGTGGGAAAATGTTTTTCTTTTGAATACAATTGATTTTATGATTATTAAATTGTTATTTATAATCTTGGTAACATTTAAAACAATGAAATAATACAAAAGACCCTTTCCAAAAGTCCAGGAAAAGGATAAACAGGCGAGATAGGTAGGACTAATAATTAACTCTTTGTTGATTAAGCACTTGTAGAGCCATATATGTGTAAATACAATAAATAAACTTGTATTACGGTGGGCATGGCATGTATTCTTGCCATCCGTGCTGAGTGGGTTAATTTAGCTATAGTCTTATTAAAGAGAGCAAAACATGTAATTACATTACCCAAAAGAACTCCAGGAGATTTGACGAGAATTTAGGGATAGCTCATGAAGCTGGCAGTAAGGAGAGGATGGCAAAGCAAGATTTAGAGGAGGAGACTCCTTCAGTTAAACTTGCTAGCTATTTTTTAGATGTCCACAAACTGCCCAAGGACCAAGAGGTTAAGAAAATTGGTTTCCACATTTCTATAAGAATAAATGAAGTGAAATCATGAATAAAATACACTCATTCTTATATTTTCAATAATTTTTTACTAAACACTGCAAATCATAATCTAGATAACTTGTACATCATGGAAATACTACTCTTTTTCAGGACATAATTCTGAAAATATAAAACCAACCAAAGCCAATTTACAAGCCTTGAACCATTTTATTATTCCTGGAGTCTAAGACTGTAGCTAAAACATAAAGAATGTTAAATACCTGTTTTTAATGAAAAAGGTTGTATGTTTAAAGGAAATCATGTAAAACTTATTAATGGAAACTATTAGAAACACACAGAAGGCTCAGACAATAGAGAGAAACATATAAATGTATTTAAAAAAATCTCTATTATACTCTTACTATTTTCGAGCTGAATAATTTATATTTTAGTTTTATAAGATAAATAAATATATTCTTTAAAGAATACATTTTCTTTCTATGTTATATTCTCTATTCAGAATTCATAATACATGCCATCATTTAGAAACAGTTGCATAACAGATCTACTTTTGTCATTATTGTAGCAAAACACAAGTCAGTATACATTTCTGCTCATTAAAAAAATTATAAACTTCAATCTATATACAACAGCAACTCTATGATCACACATGAACTCCCACTATCAACTACACTTGGGAGGACAGGCCCAATCATGTGTGTTTCCCTCTTACATATTAGACGTTACAGGACAGTGTGACACTTTTTTTTTACACTAATGCTGGATAACGTCATATTATTACTTTACAAATCTAATTCTATAGTGTCTTTACACTCATACTTGATCATGTATTAAAAATTCTTATAAAAATATAAATTCCATGTCCGGTAACTTCTAAGTTTATAAGGAAGGGAGGCAGGCATGGCTTCCGCTTGGGGGACATTAAGCACTTTGCAGGAACAATATTGAGGGGATGCTGCCTTTTTACAAATGGGTTTTAAGGTCTATGATGGTAAGAACTACACATTCTAAGATATGCAACTGTCCCTTTACAGGTTAAAAAACAATTGCTTTAAAAGACTTTACAAAGCAAATAACCTAAAGATATTATGTCATATAAATCTACTTCTACTGAAACACTGTTAATACCTCCCACAAAATCACATTTTTATAACCTAATAATCAGTGCAAGGACTGATGGCCTTAAATGCAAAATGATTTGCAAACTGGTCCCACAATCACAGTTTCAGTACATTTGTATATTACTCAGAATGCTGTAAAGTCTGCCTAAACCAGTTCATATTTTTCTCTTGTTCTAAATCGTACTTTTCGTCCTTCATTCCAGACTCTGTGGGGATTTATGCACTTGTTTGTAGATATATATGCTTTCAACAATTCTTTTTCAAAAGGTCTTTCTCCTTTGTTATATAATTAAAGCTTTCAAGGTAGGTAGCTATGTGGTGACTATTTTTATCAATCTAATAATAGCTGCTAAAAGAATAGAGCAAAGACGGATTAATCTCCTAGTTCTAATAGGAAGAAATTATTTTACAGTTTACATTGATATTTCTCTGCTGAATAGTATTGTCACAGATATACGACCCCTGTATCAAATTTGCATAAGTCTAATCTTCTGTTCCATCAATTTTTTTTATATCTTTTTTTTCTTTATATTTTTCATTTATTTCTTTTCTCAAACTTGAAAAGAAATAAAAGAAAAATGCTGGCTTATTTATGCATGCACACTCACACAAACACATCAGCTGTCCAGCAACTGATTTGAAACTAATTTATCATTTCTTTTTTTCTTTTTTTTTTGTTCTTTCTTTTGTTTGTTTAGTCCAACAGTTCCAAAATTATAAATCAACTGCAGAGACTAAACTTCCCACAAAGGTTTCTTCTAAGGAGGAACTGATTTGAACACCATCAAACATATCATGAAACAGTAAACAGGTCACATTTCAAACCAAATTCAGGGGATGAAAACCAATTACGAAAAATAACCAAACTTGACATGAAAGAAACTCTGAGATTGAGTCATGACTCAAAGAGACAAGGTATTTTCACCTATAAATTATAGTAGACACATATTAATAAAATCTAATTAACTGCAAAACCAGATAACATTACACAATTAGTATGAAAATGACCCTAACACACACTACATTTCTCATTGTATTCTAGGTCTCACAGACATAGCAATACTACCTTGTCACGTGACCAACAATCATTCTTCAAATCAACCCATATCATTATATCATTAGCTTCAAAACAGAATGGCTTTTCTTTCCTTTCATAAGATCAGGAGGTTTAAGATAAGCTCAAAGTAATACTAGTTTGAATAAGAACCCGTAGACTAGTTTATTCAAGCCAGGCTATCAAAAGGTATATCACATCTGGAACATGGTACTCAAACCATGCGTAAAATCGACTTATTTAAATATATATATAAACACTCGTTTATATATAAATTTATAAATACATATACATACATATACTCTGTTGCTACTTTTTTAACATTTTTATCATCATTATCATCATCACATACTTGCACTCTACAAAATATGTGTCTGGTTATCTGTAACAAAGTGTAAGTGTTTTTTATATGTGTCAGCAAGGGATGTGTAATTTTACATGTTTATGCTTAGGTGTGAGCATAATCTTATCTATGTGCTCATACTTCTCATATTTCAAAATAATAACATAGATACCATAATGCTGCCATCACTGTGAAAGCCATAGAGTTGCTTAACCCCTACATAACTGAAGTCATCCTTTCACTGGAATCTATTCTGGTAAATAAGTAGTTAAGCTTACAGCATTAAAAAAGAAAAGAAAAAAAAAAAAGAAAAAAAATACTATATATGCACCATTGGGAAACGAAATATCACAAGTTTATAATCATCTTAAATGAAGAATATGTCTAAGACCAAACTATATTAGGAGGTAATATAGGTAATATAACTTTATCCTACTAATTCATTCCTGAATAATGTGAGGACGTGGAACTTCAAACAATCTATAGATATCAATGAAGAAGTGGGAAAGTGAAATTCTAAATTAATATTACCAAAACCCTTGTTCCATTTATCACTTATTATAATATCAGTTTACTTAAATCAGCCTTTTCCAAAAAAGTAAAGTCAATAGAGGGCATTTAAATAGACATTAGAAAAAAAAATACATTACCACTTTAAGATAAAACCAGAAACAGAGTGTGAGTGAGTGAGTGAGTGAGTGAGTGAGTGAGTGAGTGAGTGAGTGAGTGTGTGTGTGATTGTGAGTGTGAGTGAGTGTGAGGGAGTGTGAGTATGAGTGAGTGTGAGTGTGAGTGAGTGTGAGTGTGAGTGTGAGTGAGTGTGTGTGAGTGAGTGAGTGTGAGTGTGA
>NC_061824.1:38810591-38813091 GCF_019202785.1 Penaeus chinensis
ATAGGGAAGGGGGAGGGGGGGAAGAGATAGAGCGTACATAAAATTTTCAAAGTTAATTGGTTAACTCAGGAAAATAATCACAAGTCAAGTGAGTTAAGGACAGAATGGTGCACAAACTGTTAACCATAGTGAGCGTCACTGCTCTCAGCGCTCTCGCCTTCGACAGCAGCGGCAGCGGCTTCGAGATCAGGGTGTTCGGGTGTGGTGGTGGTGGTAGTGGAGGAGGTGGAGGTGGTGGTGGAGGTGGTAGTGGAGGAGGAGGATGTGGTGGACCCCCGAACCTCGCTAGCCAAAGATAAAACCTGCTTCTTCCCGCGCAAAAGCTCAGTGCACACAGACACAGAAAGACCTGGGGAAGCCGAAGCAAAAACATCACGAGACTGGTCGAGGGGACTTGTGGTGTCAAGCGGGGGTCGGGGGGTTTGCTCTCTTGCTTGTTGTAGAGTTTTTACATTATTTCAGGGGGAAAAGACTGTAAAATGAGTAAAATGAGGCCATTACTTGCTCTGAACTGTAAAAAGAAAAGAATGAAAAAAAAACAATGATAATAATAATAAATCAATTAATTAAAAAAAGGAAAAAACAAATCACTGATGACTGCAAATGAATGGGGAATGGGGAAGGGGGGAGAAGAAACAAAAACACGGCTATAACTTTTCTTTGAATACTCATGGTTCAGATACCTTTAACTGTATTATAAACATCAACACACACACACACACAAACACACACACACACACACACACACACACACACACACACACACACACACACACACACACACACACACACACACACACACACACACGCACACACACACACAAAAGCATGACACTCAAACATTTACCAGACAAGATATACTCAGTCAAACTATCCAAATATTCACTTTAAAATTATTCAGTTTTCTACCCTGGTTTTCAAATACCTATGACATCTTCACTGAAAAAAAGAACCAAGAATCAATCTATAAACAACCAGGTGCCCACAACTTTTAATGACCATCCAAAAGGAAACAGAAATATATTACAATTCAAAATAACAGTCATTATCTTACCATTCCAAATCTACTTAAGATACCTCTATTGCTGTGATCACACGCTTGGAATTTCATTTCATTTACTATTTCACTGGGAACCACATTTAGAGTTTTTCAATCGGACAGTTTTTTTCTATTTCACAATCTCAGGAATAACAAAAATAGAGAAACTGAGAAAGAAAATATAGCATAAATGATTTTTTTTTTCTTTTTTTTTTTCTTTTTTTTTTGCTCCTATAAACATCATAAAAAATGAAGCAAAACAAGTAAAAATCTTTCACTTATGTCACCATTCCTCAGTGTAAATAAAAACCACCTCTATTGTACAAAACTTACTCTCAAAATCTTAAATCCCCATGATACCATCATTATGGAATGCAAAGTATATTGTATATCTTAATAAAAGCATAAGGTTAATAATGCTTGTATTTATGTATTCAGCCACAAGCCTGTTATAATATTACAGAGCATATAAAGCTCATCTTAGACATTATTTAAGATTAGCAGTGATTAGATGCAGTTATGTTATGTTCCAGATTATTAGACATATATATATATATCAAAGTATTGTAAGATAGAAGAAGCATGATATCTCTTTTGTTAACAATGTTGCAATATTTATTTTCATTTGAACAGTTACATGCAGAGAATAACACTAAAGAATATTCTGATGAACACTCACTCACTCACTCACTCACTCACTCAGTACAGAATATTCTGATGAACACTCACTCACTCACTCACTCCCTCCCTCACTCACTCACTCACTCACTCACTCACTCACTCACTCACTCACTCACTCACTCACTCACTCACTCACTCTCACTCTCACTCTCTCTCTTTCTCTCTCTCTCTCTCTCTCTCTCTCTCACACACACACACACACACACACACACACACACACACACACACACACACACACACACACACACACACACACACACACACACACACACACACATGTGCAAGCATATTTTTACAGTGAGAATACATAAACAGATGTGCTGTTTATCCCCCCCAAAAAAATCTAATCACACAGCTGCAAAAAGTTTAAAAGAATAGATAACATGTCAAAAAAGAAGACCTCGGCTTGAAAATTCTGACATATCATACGGAGATAGATCGAACACTGTATGTAAAAGAAGAAACTTGGAGCAAAGCTTAATCTAAAAGTTGATATAAGCAGTAAGCACTATAAATAAAGTGGAAAAAAAACAACAAAATCTACTTTTTATCTACAGGAGGCCTTTGTCAACACTATAGACAGCTTTTGTGATACTATATAGAAAATCTATTTTTCTTGGACATTATAGACATTATGAATATGTAATATCAAACTATTTTTATATAAACATAGAAAGCCTATTCTTTTCAAATGCCTATATAGACATTGCTAACATCCATGAAAACGATCATTGCAATAGCCACACACATCATGGCCCCCAACCTGGTGTGAGGCCATCT
>NC_061824.1:38843091-38853091 GCF_019202785.1 Penaeus chinensis
TTGTTATGTACGTTTAGCCTACTTAGTTTGTTTAATGTGGTTATACTTATTTACGTTACGAAGTGCTACCCCCGCAGCAAAGATTTTGTAATTTTTGAATTTTCTGAATGTGATCTTTGTTGTGCCCGAGATGTTTGAGCAATAATCAATTATACTGAGAACTAGTGTTTGTATAACGGATATCCTAGTTTCAGCAGGGATCTTCTTGTATTTTTTTAGGTAAATTAGTGTGGCTATTACTTTCCTATGGTTGTTGTCTACATGGTTCTCAAATGTCATAAATTTGCCAATGTGTCCGCCTAGGTTTTTTTTTACGGAAATGCTCGTTCTTATGCAGCCTTCTTCAAATATTATGGTGATGTTTACAGGAATTTTGGCGATGTTTTGGCGACTACCTATGAAGATACATTATGTTTTATCTGGATTTATCTTGAGGCCATTTGTGTCAAAGTATCCTTTTTATTTGTAACAATGTCTCCTGGGTCTCTTTTATTAGTTGTTTACATAATCAATACGGATGAATTGTGAACCATCGGCATATTGAAGGCAATTAAGAATATTGTAAACAGGATTGGGCCTAATGTAGATCCATGTGGAACGCCCGAAAAAAACTATATGTTTCGTTGATATTTTCTCGTGATTTTTGACTGATTGGCTTCTGTTACTTAGATAACTTCTAAACCAGCAGGTATCGATGTTGGGATATATTAATTTACTAATTAGAATTTCGTGGTTGACGCTATCAGAAGCCTTGGATAAATCGCACAGTGCAAGCAAATTTATTAGATAGTTGTCTATGTTCTCATAAATTTTATTTGTTATCTGTAATGATGCTGTTTCAGTTGACAGCTTACTTCTAAACCAAGCTGTGTTTTTGGATACTAGTTAGTTATTGACTTCGTCTGTGTCTCCGGACCGGAAAACTGGTGTTCTTATGCCATGTTTCCAAAATACTGGGGCACAACCGGTGACTAGATGTGTTACTGACAACCGTTAGATAATACGCCATTGAAGGTAAGCTGCCTCTAATAAGGCGAAGAGAATCCGCTCCCACAGCATCACGCAGGTGTTTTATTGTTAAGATTACTGTTTCCGTTTTTACAGGTTGTGGTCGGAAAATATTGGCTAGTGGCCTTATCCTTCCTGTATTTGGCTGAGTTATGGAAGCGTTTGTTTGTTCGTATGTGAGATGTCCAATTTTAGCGAAGAAATCGTTAAATTAACACGCATTAATTCTGGATTTTTTTGTTTAGCACGCGTGTTTTAACTATCTCTTTTTTACAATTTGTTAATTTATTTATAAAATAATCAGTTTTAGCTCCTTGTATTGATATGATTAAATAATTAAATATAATTTCGTTTTGATCCATTTGTCACAATGACTGTGTGCAAGGAATGGCCGGGGTTACCATCCTCTGGCGGCGAGGGATTCGAACGCAGGTCAGCAAAATTGCCAGACGAGATCACTACCGCTGCACCACACAGCACACATAAGTTATTTGACATTTCTCTTTTTTTGTTTATAATTTGCCTGGAGTGCCATGTTTTAAGAACTTTATGAATGCTATTTCTATCTGTTTCTATCCCTTGATGTTGTTGGAACAGGAGGAAGTCTAACAGTTCTTGTAACGAATGGAGCGATGGCGTCTATATCGTCATTAATCACTTCCATAAAGACATTTACCTATTTGTCTACATTATCTGTTTGAAAAATTTCTAAAAGAGTTGATTCTTTGGCAATTGTCTGTTGGCATAATGATTGAGAGTCGAAGTTGGCTAATTCACGAAAACTTTTTATGATTAGAGGTCGTTTTGATTTTTTTAAAATTAAGCGTCACCGTTATGTGTTTGTGATCGGCAACATTGCATGGGATGACGTCTGTATGGAGAATATTATATTATTATTACATAAAGTAATGACGAAGTGTTTTTTGTGAACCTTGTAGGTATGTCGACCATTTGCTCTAATTTATTTTTCCCAATTATCTTAAATAACTTTGCATTAGGCTTATTTAGATCATCCAGGATGAAAAGGAGTTCCTTTTTAAGTAACATTTCTCTAAAACCTTTTTCTATATAAACAAAAGATTCAGACGAACTATGGGCATGCCTGAAGACTGCTCCTACAATGAATGACGGGAGAATATTACATTGTACATTAACCCAAATATCCTCTACATCTGCATTCTTTGCAGTTGTAGCGGATATCTCATTTGTTTTGAGAGTATCTCGTACATATATGCAGACCCCTATCCACGTCCTTCATCGCATCTATAAACATAGAAATTTGGTATATTGATGGAAGCACTATCTTGGTAAAACCTCGTTTCGCTTACACATACTATATAGAGATTTCTCTCCATTATAAGCATTTCTATATCATCAAAATGGCCAAGGAGAGATTGTGATCTATTTTCATCATATGTGATCTGACCGCCGGTCTTGCTGACGGCGGTGCCTTTCAAATTTGTTTCTGTTTGGGAACACTTTGACTTTGGGAAGGCATCTGAGTCTAAGAATAGTTCAGGCTTTATTTCCCGGCCTTGCATAATTACCGTGAAACTAGTGTGGTAATTATTGTTCAGCGTCGTCTTGTTAGCTTTTACACTTGATATATTTTCTAAGTTGTCCGAGAGGTGCTCGGACGTCTTCTTCGTTTGTGTCTGGGTGACAGTTTGTGACGTAGAGGTACACTGTCTCAGGCCGATCAGATCCTCTTAAGGGCTTTGGCGCTTGTCGTTCCTTGAGATGACAGTGACGAAACCTTCATCTTCAGCATCTTCTGTTACTTCTGCGTGGTTGTTAATCACGACCGTCGGCACTACTGGAGCTGGGGACGGAGGTGAGTGTGCAGTCCGATTAACAGATCAGTTTGGTTTTCTATAAAATTTTCGTTGTAGAAGGATGTTTCTTGGTGTGTCTGTGTTTCTTGGCTTTTAGGCTTTTGGAAGAATTTAACAAAAATAATAGAAATACCTGCTTTTTTGATGGCGTCAAGTCCGGGGTTGGGTTGCATTATTAACACAGTGATCTAATATGATGTGCACAATGTTTATCATCTTTTTAGTGTCCCTTGTCGTGTGTCTAGGTCTTCTAGAGCCTGTTATGTTAATTATGATGTGGGCCTTTTCGATCTTTTCCGACATAGAGTTTTGTTTTACCTGATCACAGATAAGCAATCTAGCCCGCGCTTTTTTCGAAGCAACACAGTACAGAATTATGTTCCTAGACTGCCTTGGGGGTGCCCATTTTTTTTTTTTTTTGAGGGGGGGTATGACCCGCGCTACCATGGGGGGCGGTGTCCTTGTGCGGAGGTCCCATTCCCAGGGAAGGGAGCTCGCTATCCTGGGCTATGGTTTCCCTTTCACGCTGGGGAAAAGAGCTCGTGCTAGCTGCACGAAAGCATCGGGGAAGCCCCTCGGTCGACTCCCTTTGACCCGAGGGAAGAAGCCAGATTTCCCTTTGACGTTGCGGGACCACGAGAGGCCAGGGTTTGCTGAGTAGCTTGGCGAAAACACGTCTGATCACCGTGGCTTGAAGGAGGTGGAGGAGAAGAAGAAGAAGGAGAAAAATAAAATAAAAGAAGAAGAAGAAAAAAAAAAAGAAAACAAAAAGAAAAAGAACAAAGAAAGAAAAAGGGAGGAAAAGGAGAAGAAAAAAAAAACAGGATCGAGTAGGGGACGACCTCAACCAGAACGACCACTGGATAGGGGGTCCGGAAGCACCCGAGGACCAGCTTTAAGGACGAAATGGCGAGTCAAGGAGGACCAGACGGAGGTGGTCACCTTTTGAGGACGGTAGATCTATGCAATTCGGGGGCGTGTTGCAAAAAAGGTGGCAGAGCGGTATGACTTGCAAAGCAAATTTCAGGGCGTCCCAAGATGGATGTTGCTAAGTCCTGGAGGTAGATGCTAAGACCGCGTGGCTTGGGTTTTGCTGTCATTTTAAAATACGTGGGAATTTATGGAATCAGAAGCTTGACTGCCAGAGAGAGAGAGATGACGAGAGAGAGAGGGAAGGTAGAGGGGGAGGGAGAGGGGGGGAAGGGGGGGAGAGGGAGGGAGGAGAGATGGGAGAGAGGGAGAGAGAGAAATCGAGGAAGGAGAGGAGAGGGACGAGGGGAGGGGAGAGAGAGACGGTGCGAGGAAGGGAGTGACGAGTCGAGAGGAGAGAGGAGGGGGGGGAGTGGAGTGCTGGAGAGCGGGCGAGGAGACGTAGGAGGGAAGGGGATGGAGAGATGGGAGAGATGAGAGGAAGAGTGGAAAGAGGAGAGGGCTGAGGGAGAGAAGAGTGCGGAAAGAGGAGAGAGAGTTGTATGGAGAGATGGAGTAAGAGACGGGAGTGAGACGCGGGGTTGAGGACGGAAGGGGAGGGGAGGAGGGAAGGTGAGGAGGAGGTGTAGGGGGTCGAGTGTGGGGGAGAGAGGGGGGTTGGGAGGAGGTGAGGGAGGAGGAGAGTGAGGTAGGCGACGCGGAGTGGGGAGGAGAGGGGAGGGGGGGGGCGGGGTGGGTGGGGGGGTCGAGGTGGCGCGGAGGACGGAGAGGGGGTAGAGGTGACGTGGTGATGAGGGGACGGGGTGAGGAGTGACGGATGTGGTATAGTGGGAGCCGTGAGGAGGAAGCGAGGAGATGAGGAGAGAGAAGAGAGACGTCGAGGAGGGAGAGGGGAGGGGAGGTTGGGGGAGCAAGTGGAGGTGGTGGAGTGGAGGAAGAGGGACCTTGGGGCAGAGAGGGGGGGGGAGAGTGATCGCGTGAGGTGGGAGGAGGAGGAGTGTATAGTGGAGTAGTGTTGTGGAGGGTGTAGAGGAGATGGGGAGTGGTGTGGGTGTGAGGGCGAGGAGGAGTAAGAGAGAAGTACGCGAGGATCACGATGCAGAGAGAGCAGGAGAGGGTTAGGAGATGATGGAGGGAGAGAGACGGTGAGAGAAGGGACGAGGGAGGATGGAGAGTGATGGGGAGAGGTGGCTGGACGCGGATTTCGAAGGAGAGGGGATAGGGACGGAGGAGGGGTGAGACGAGGGTGGATAGAATAGGAAGAGGGGGAGGGAGGGGAGAGTGAAGAGGTGAGGGAGAGAGCGGAGCGGAGGAGGGAAGAGAGGAGGGTGGAGAGAGTGGACCAGGGAAGAGGCGAGAGGAACGGGAGGAGGGGGGAACATTGCAGAGAAGAGGTGAAAGGGGAGAGGGAGAGAGAGGGAGATGCAGAGAGTGGGGGGGGAAGAGTGAGGAGAGGGTTGCGAGGAAGGAGGAAGAAGGGTAGGGAGGAGGGACAGGAGAGGGAAGTGAAGGAGGGAAGGAGTGGGGAGGGGAGGGACCGATGAACGGGAGGATGTTGGAGGAATTCTGTGGGAGCGGGAGAGGAGTGGGAAGAGGAGAGGAGCGGAGAGACGGGGCGGCAGAGGGAGAGTAAGGGAGGAGGAGAGGTGTGGAGAAGGGTAGGCGAGGAGAGAGAGGAGGGAGAGAAGAGGAGAGGGAACGGACGGGCGAGGTGAAGAGGAGGGAGACGAGGGACGAGTGGAGTGAGGAGAGGGGACGATGGCGACGAGAAGAATGAGAGTGAGAGAGAGAGGGGGTGAGAGTAGAGGGACGGGGGGAGAGAGGGTGTGAGAGGAGTGGAGGACTGGTAGATCTGAGGGGGGAAGAGAGGAGAGGGAGATCGAGACGAGAGGGGTGGGCGAAGAGAGGGGGACGTGAGAGAGAGGTGAGAGGATGAGGGGGAGGTCCGAGGCGGTGAAGGGGGGAGAGGAGGGGAGGAGGAGAGAACGAGCAGGGGATTCCAGTGGAGCGAGGGAGTGTGAGGAGGAGAGGTGTAGGGGGAGAGGGGAAGAAGGAGGAGGTGAAGTGGGGAGGAGGAGGGGAGGTGGGAGAGAGGAAGAGGGAAGAGAGGTGGAGGGGAGATGAGGAGGGGAGGCGGAGACAGAGGGATGGGGAGGGAGAGAAGAGGGATAGAGAAGAAGAGAACGAGAAGGTGAGGGAGGAGGAGGAGGGGGGAATTGAGGCAAGGTTGAGGGAGAGGGAAGGGAGAAGTGGAGCGAGGGAGAGGAGCCATCGATAAGAGTTAGGACGATGAGGCAGTGGTGAGTCGGGGAGGACGAGAGAGGGAGGGGGGGGAGGGGAGGGGGTGAGGGTGTTTAGGGAGGGAGGGACGGAGATGTGGGTGGGAGGCGAGGGGCGGGAGGAGAGGGGAGGAGGATCGGAGAGAGAGAGGGGGAGGATGAGAGCAGAGGGAGTGTGAGAGATGGAGAGGAGAGAGCGAAGGAGGGGGAGGAGAGGAGGAAGGATGGGTGAGACGAGGAGAGGAGGGACGTGGAGAGAAGGATGGGAGGGTGGAGGAGAGGGGAGGGATTATGGCGTGGGAGGAAGAGAGGGATGGGAGGGAGGGGGAGACAGAATGGACAGGAGGTGGAGAGGGGAGAGTGGGAGGGTGAGATGGAGATGAGTGAGGAGGAGAGGGGGGGAGAGGAGAGGAGAGGAGAGACGGTGGAGACGATTTGGGTGAGGAGAGGGAAGTTGGAGGCAGAGAACGGAAGGAGGGGGAGTGGAGAGGGAGTGAGGGAGGAGGGGGCGCGAGTGGGGAGGAGGAGAGGGGAGGGGGGTAGAGAGAAGGAGTGAAGTGAAGAGAGAGTGGGAGAGGTAGAGGGAGAGAAGGGATGAGTGGGGGAGGCGAGACGAGAGGAGGGGGCGGGGAGAGGGGATGTGAGAAGTGGAGATCAGGGTGGATGAGGCGAGATGGAGAGAGAGGAGTGGAGGACGAGAAGCAGTGGGCTCTCTGAGAAGGGGGAGATGTGAGGAGGGGCCCCCAGGGCGGGACGGGGAGAGGTTGCGGTGAGAGGGGGGGGAGCGTGGGAGAGGGGGAGAGGGGGAGGTGAGGAGAAGGGGTGCGAGAGAGTGGGGGAAGAGGGAGGGAGTGGAGAGAGGGGGGAGAGAGCGAAGGGAGGAGTATGAGGGGAGAGGAGTGGGAGACAGAGGGAGAGAGGAGGACGGGAGTAGAGGGAGGAGGAGGGAGTGAGGTGGGGGGAGAAGCAGAAGGAAGGAGTGGATCGAGGGGTGTGGGTCGCGGTGGGAGTGTGTGATGGATGAAGGGTAGGGGGAGAGAGTGGCGGAAGTGGGTACGAAGGTGTCGTGTTGAGTCCGGGGTGTGTGGAGGTCAGTGAGTAGTGGAGAGCTAGTGATAGATCTGTTGAGGGGGGTGGCGATGCGTGGGCTGGAGGTGGGATGGTGACGGAGTGGAGGACGAGGAAGGTAGCTGGAGAGGATGATGGCAGTGGGTGGGTAGGGGGAGTGCGAGGAGTGCTAGGTGAGCGGTGAGTGAGGAGGGTGGTGTGTCGATGAGTGGTGGAGGGGGGTGGTGGGGAGGGAGACGGTGGGTGGGAGAGTGGGAGGAGAGGGAAGAGGTGAGGATGGGTGTAGTGTCAGAGAGTGTGAGTGGGGAGGGTGATGAGGTGTAGAGGAGTGGTTGGGGAGGTAAGAGGAGTGGGGGGGGGTGTGGAGAGAGGGACCTGGGGCACGTAGGGGGGGTCGAGAGGGAGAGAGAGAGGGGAGTAGTGTGAAGGAGACTGAGGAGTATTGGTGTCGTGAGTGATGAGACCGGAGGTTGGAGAGTGAGGATGAGTGAGTGGGGGGGAAGTTGAGATGAGAAGCGTGGGGTGAGGTGCAGTGGGGAGAGTTGGGGAGGAGGAGAAGGAGGCGGGAGCCGAGAGGGCGAGAGGGAGGGATGAGAGAGGGAGGAGGCACGGGGGGAGGGGACGAGAGCAGAGAGTGGACCTGAGAGAATGAGTGAGGAGGGAGTAGGGGAGACGAGAGCGGGAGAGAGGGAGAGAGAGGGACTGAGAGAGAGGACGAGTGTGTGAGGGAGGGAATGAAGAAGAGAGAAGGGGTGGAGGGTTTTACGAGGAGAGGGGAGGGGTGAGGTCGATGGCGAGAGAGCGAAGGAGACGGAGGGAGCAGTGGGGAGAGAGGAGAGTGTGCGGAGGGACGAGGAGGGAGGAGATAGAGAGAAGGAGAGGAGACGGAGATGGACGGAGGAGGTCTAGGAGAGTAGAGAAAGGGAGGGAGGAGGGTAGATGGAGGACGACGACCGTAGGGAAGGGGAGTGTTGAGGGAGGGGAGAGGATGATGGACAGGAGGGAGAGAGGGGGGAGAGAAGATGAGGGGCTGGTCGAGGAGCGGAATCACGGAAGATGGAAGTGCGGGACGTGAGAAGAGGCCGAGAGAGGGGCGGGGACGAAGGAGGGAGGAGAGGGAGAGGGGTGACGGGAGGGGTGTGTTGGGGGAGAGAGGGGGAGTGACGAGATTGTGGCATGAAGATGAGGGGAGGAGGGGATGAGTAGGTGTGAGAGAGTCGAGCGGAGAGAGACGAGGGGGAGAGGTGAGAGAGTGGGGGGAGTCAAGGTGGAGGAGGGACGGGGGGAGAAGGGGTGGAAGAGGGGGACGGACGAGGAGGGGGAGAGGGAGAGGAGTGGAGGGGAGGGGAGGGAGGGGGGGGACGAGGAGGCGACGAAGAGGAGAGAGGAGGGGGACGAGGGATGAGAGTGAAGGAGGATGAGGAAGGGATGGTAAGAGAGGAGTGGGGGAGAGAGGGCTCGGGAGGTCGGGAGAGGAGATGGAGAAGGAGAGGCGGAGAGAGAGGGAAGGGAGAAGGAGAGGATGAGAGAGGAGAGAGGAGGGAAGGGGAGGGGAGAGTGAGAGGGGTGAAGTGGGAGGTAGCGAGGACGTTGGGGGATGAGGAGATAGGAAGGGAGAAGGAGAGGAGTCGAGAGAAGAGAGAGTGCGGAGGAGGAGAGAGAGAGCATAGGAGGAGCGGGGGGGCGAGGAACGAGACGTGCAGGGAGAGAGAGGAGGAGAGGAGAGGAGATGGGGAGTCGAGGTGAGGGTAGAGCAGAAGAGGGAAGAGCGCGGGGCGGAGGAGGAGGTGGATAGAGTGGATCGGGAGTAGGAGGAGAGAGGAGGGTAGGAGGGGGGACGAGGGAAGGGAAGGTTGAGGGCGAGAGAGTTTGAGACAGGGAATGGGGATGAGAAGAGGGGAGAGGAGAGGGCACGGGGATACGATGACGGGAGAGGGGGGAGATCGAGGGGAGGAGGAGTAGAGAGAGAGGGAGAGAGTCGAGTAGGATGAGTTGGGAGAGGGAGAAGAGAGAGGAGAGGGGGGGGGGGGGGGGGGGGGGGGGGGGGGGGGGGGGGATGGAGATGAGATGATGGGTGAGAGAGTGAGAGAAATGAGTAGAGAGAGAGAGAGTAGAGAGAGAGAGAGAGAGAGAGAGAGAGAGAAAGTGAGTGAATGAGTGAGAGAGTGTAATATTAGTGGTGGACTTATCCTCTCTCTCTTCTCTCTCTCCTTTGTATGGTGTTAGTTTTGTTTGTTTCTTGATAGTGAAAGTTGTTGCTGCTTCAAAACTTTATTTGTACGGGATTGGGGTAGGTGGGATACAGAGGACAGGAAAGGCAGAGGCGCCCAGGGAAGAGCGTTTTGGAATATTTCATAATGGAAAACATGAAGATTTGAATGAACATAAATTCCGATACATATGGCCACATGGTGGTTTCGTGGTGAAGGAACAAGGGTACCTTATTTACAGTTATATGTAAGAAGAGTTATGGTGTTTGCAAGACTAAAAGGCTTCGTGATAAGGAAACAAAAATGCTGAGTATTCATAAAACATAAGGCATTTGAATTTTGATAAAAATCGCGAGAACATACTTAGTGATTCAGAATGAGCATTTTCTAACGAACATTTTGAGTATAAACAACACATAGTTATACACAGAGACATCAGAATGTTAGCATGAGAATTGTTCACGAGCAATAAGGGTTGAATTAGCCTGTTCTTAGGTCACTTCGTCATTGCCAGGGGTGTAGACCTGTTGGAGTCGGCTCAGGACAGTTGAATTACTGTGAGATAAGGAACACATAGCTTTTCTGGTATGTGAGACGCGAGAGATCACGAGAACAGGTCACTGGAGAGAGAGAGAGAGAGAGAGAGAGAGAGAGAGAGAGAGAGAGAGAG
>NC_061824.1:38860721-38863221 GCF_019202785.1 Penaeus chinensis
GTGCAGTCATTTCCCGTTTACAATAACGGTATGCCGCTGAACTACATGACCTAGCAAAGGATTTCCAAATTCAGATGGATATTTATGAGAGGTTTCAATAAGGAATCGTGGAATATGTACACATTTTGGAATATGTACAAGCATTAATCTTGATACGAGAACAGATTACGCTCGTAGTCCTTCAATCAGCGACCCCAAAGTCAGTCTAGAGCTCAAATGCCAAAATGAACAACATTTCCCAAATAATTATAATAAAAAAAATATCTGAATATATAAGTAGACGTATATACACGGACCATTGGCAGATTAATAGATTAGACTCGTAGCCCTTAAACCAGCGACACCCCCACCAAAAGTCAGTAAAAAACACATGCCTAAATAAACAACAAATCCGTTTTCTTTGCAGAGGGTTTTCTCCAAATGCCAGAATGAACGATAAATCCCAAATAATAATCCCTAAATATATAAGGACACGTATGTACACGAACCACGGATACACACAAAAACAGATTACGCTCTTAGTCCTTAAACCAGTGACTCCCCCCCCCCCCCTCTACCAAAATTCTGTAAAAAAAACACAAATGCCAAAATAAACAACAAATCCGTTTTCTTTGCAGAGAGTTTTCCCCATTCTCCTGGTGGTGTGTTTGACCTCTCTCTTCGCCTACTACTACAACTCCGTCACATCCACGCCCATCGGCTTCAGCATAGAGTCTTTAGACGCGAGGGAACTTCAAAAGCTTTCGACCAACCTTCAGCATGAAGAGTAAGACTAATGCTTGTGTTTTTAGTGATGACCCCCCCCCCCCCCAAAAAAAAAAAAAAAAAAAAAAAAAAAAAAACGGAAAGGAAGAACAAGAAAACACATGGCATACTCTCGTGTTTTCTTGTTCTATAATTCGTTGTTTTTCGTTGTGTTTCTTTGTTTTTTATTGATTTGTTAGTATTTTATCTTATCTTAATCTATATCTGAACCTTATTGGAGCGTATATCCGAATTGGATTATTTACTTTTTCGTCATCTTATTAATACGTATGTCTGTTTTTTTTTTTGGCTAATTTGTTACACATATCTTTAAATGCTATTACTGCCTGTCTCTTTGAATGAAAAGAGTATAATCAGCATGCCACCGGAACCGTTTCAATGCCGCAAGGCTTCCGAAGGCGATAAACGAAGCAAAAATGGCCGCCATGTTATGACGTCACACATTATAGTAGCTTGTAGTTTACGACTGTTCGCTGGGGCTCTCGTAAAAGATATGAAACCGGATATAGTAAGGTTTATAATCATAATTATTTAGTCGACAGCAACCTTAATTTGATTATTTAATGCCTTTACCATATTGGAAACCAGGGAAATTTGATTGTCCTGTATTTTCTACACTTTCAATGCTTTATCGTTATTTTGAATCAAATATTTGTTGAATGTAAATTGACTTGACAGACGATGACCGTGCATTGCAGCGTAAAAGACACTATTATAGGGAATTCTTAGATTCACTCCATGAAAACGAGGCTGATTTATTACGATATCAAAGATTTCTTAGATTTGTTTTACTATAACCGTCTTTGATGCAAAGTATCCAGTTAAACAATCCATTCAAAATTATTATTTTGATGCTTCGGTTATCCTGATGTATGTATATGTTTACACTGCACGCGCATCCTCGCTGTTTGTCTGCCTGTCTGTCTGCCTGCCTGCCTGTCTGCCTATCTGTCTCTCTATTCGTCTATCTAATTATCCATCTGTCTGTCTGTCTGCCTGCCTGCCTGTTTGCCTATCTGTCTATCTATCCGTCTATCTATGTCTGTCTGCCTGCCTGCCTGCCTGCCTGCCTGCTTGCCTACTTGCCCGCTTCAAAAAGTTTCAAAAAGTTTCTGTTCGCCATGTAATGCCTCGAAAATGTATATTACAATAAGTGAAATTTTAGACTTCTTAAACGCAATATATAAAAAAAAATACTACAATTCTCCCAAAACTGTATATTACAATAAGTCAAATGTGTGATTCCTTAACGATAACGTAAAACAATGGAAATGATTTAAGAATATGCAATACACGTTTGCAACATTTTATGTGCTCGGGATCTACGAGGAAGGATATTAGAATTCAATTTTCTGCCTGAAGATGATTGATAGTTTGTATTATCATTTTACCTTTGTATATAGAGCATGTGATATGGAAAGGAGAATTATTCAGAAAAAAAAAATCATCACGGCTCATTTATTTTATACTTGCTTAAACCTTGGGAAACATCACTCAAGGAGACAATGAGGCCTTCCATGGTGTTGCAGGCGCGGGAATAAGTCAGCTGAGATCCATGGTTTTCCATTGGTTGTTACGTCTTGCAGGCAGACTGCTGATTGGTCAATCGACTCCCGATCTGTCCTCTCTTGGCAGTCTGTGGAATTAACTTACAATGTAAACATTGACCTTGCAATGTGCATGCTACAATGTAAAGCTACTTTGAGTATGGGTGGTTTACAAATTAGTAAGGAGA
>NC_061824.1:38870721-38880721 GCF_019202785.1 Penaeus chinensis
CATTTATAGAGGCATATATATATATATATATATATATATATAAATCAATATACACATGTATGTATGTATCTATGTATATATGTATATGACAACCCACGATATCGTTGCCTCAGAGAAAAGTTGAGTTATCGCAGAGAATAAGAAAAATCTCCTCCTCCTCTTCTTACCCCTTCTAATTTCTTAGACGATCCATGAGCCCGAAGGTTAGTGTCTCAGGAGGCCCGCGGTAGAACTCCTGTTGGAAGAAATGTCTTGCAGAGGGACCCTTGGTATAAAATTAATCGCCAGAGGACAATGGCTGTGCTTTTACGTGTGGTTGAATGCTTGGTGTGTTTTTGTTCGGTGTTTTATATTGTCTTTGTTTTTACTGCTTCATACTTTTAATTTTGCGTTGTTTATTGCCGTTTTTAAACTTGTTTTTAGCTCTTAGCTTTCCAGAAAAAGAATAACTGGCAACTTACCCCAGGTTTTGGAGCTTTTGAGAAAAAATAGGGTATTGAATACGGCAAATTTCAAACTTATATAAGTTTTGAAAATCCAAACATGTGTAAACACACGTATGAAAGAGTCATTTGATTATAAAAAGAAATTTAAAAAGAAACTTGGGGAATCGAGTAAGTTGCCAGTTGTTCTTTTTCTGTGCTTAAAAGTGTTTGGCTTGACGTGTGTTTACTTTTTTTTTTTTTTTTTCTTTCTATGACTGCTTTTCATTTTTTATAGTTTATGTGCCTTTTCTTATTATTATTTGCAGCTATATTCATCCTTGCTTTCTTAAACTCTCTGCAGAGATACATTTTCCCATCAATACTTTTATACGCGTTAACTCGCTTGCAATTTGCAACTTCAAGGTATATTTTCCTTGAGAGCTTGAAAAAACATAAAATAGTGATTAGATTATTTTGAAAAACTCTTCTCGTTTGGCAATTAGGAGGAATTATCTTCATCCTTTAAGTAATTACTGTCCATCATTATCATACTCCTTAATTAAAGTGGACATTAGGGCATTATTCAGTCATTATAGAATTAAAGTGGGTATCGGGGCATCGTCCAGTCACTTCGTCCGGAAAGTGGGCATTCCTCAATCATTACACCATGGGCATTCTCCTGTAATTAATTAATTAAAGGGGTCATGTACGCATTCCAGAACACTACAGGATTAAAGTCGGCATTCCTTAACCACCATATATATAATTACTTTGGTTAAACATCGGCTAAAAACCGCAGGTCATGCATAACAATGATAAAAATTAACGGCAATTAGTGATGATACTTTAATCTTCTTTTGACGCCAGAAATGATTAATTTACGACGATTTCTTAAATGCACTCATTTTGACCGTCGGAGAGAGTCGTAAAATGTAAACATAGAGATTTTATAACTCCAGGTGTGGCGTAATTTAAGCGAAATGGAATTATTTACATGAATTAAGCAAATATTTACTTCATAGGATAAATTGGCTCCTTATTTTCAGATTTTTTGTTTTGTTTTTTGTTGTTTTTATTTAATCTTAATTTACTTTTCTTTTTACAGATCGTTTGGAATGTTCACCTTTTTGCGTAATTAAGCATGATATGATTAATATTTTAGACGCATCTGTTTACACTTTATTAACTAATAAATTACACTGCCCCCCCCCCCCCCTCCAGCCCAATAAATAATAATAAAAAATAAGCAAAAAATGAGTGCAGTGGATACCAAGCTTAACAAGAACATAAGCTGATAATCAATAGATAAATCCATGAATAATTAAAGCTTAAATAAAGTACAAAAGGCCAACGAAACGGCAATAATGATCATGCTTGCAATGCATTTCCGTTTTCATTCGTGTTATTTCTTGCGTTATTTGAATCATTTACGTTATTTTGTTATTATCTTTGTTATTTGTGTTATTTCGTTTTATCTCTGTATAGTATTATCTGTGTTATTTCCTATTGTTTATGTTATATCGCTGCGGCGGTTATGTTTTTGTTATTTGTTATTGTTATTTTATTGTTGCGTTGTTTGTGCTTTATTTGTTGCGGGAGTTTTGTTGTTTTTTGTTGTAATTAGCTTTTGTGTTATTTTTTGGTACTTTCTATAACGTTGTTGTTGTTTTCTTACAGATAATTAGGACGTTTCTTGCAAGCTTTCGGTTAATATTTTTACCTTTTTGTTAATGTACTTATTGGTATCTTGTATTTTCATTATTTTTTTGTAATTTTGAAACTAATACATAGTATGTATTTCTTTTTTTTCTAGGTATGTGTTTTTTTCTTTTCTCTCTCTCTTTTTTTTGTTAATTTGTTATTTGACTGTCTTCATCTACCTATCTTTTTTTCTTTCTTTTTCTTTGTATCTTTATTTAACCTTCCTTAACCCATTCGGTTTAAATGAACCTGATTTAGTTCAACATTTACAGCTCCTTTGCTCCATGTTGCAGGTAGCAGCAGAGCCCCCAAGAGGAGACGCTTGCAAGGGCTACTCAATTGCATGTCGTTTTCATTTACATCGCAACTTTCTCCACCTCGACGCATAAGGAACAGGCTCGTTCCATCTCCGTGTTAAAAATCATCAATGAACTATCATTATTTTTTTTTTAATTTATTTTTTTAATTATTATTATTATGTTTTTTACTTTGTGACGATGTGTGTGTGTGTGTGCGTGTGTCATTGATGATGATCATAATGCTGTGTGTTCTTGGGTTGAATAAAACTTTATATTTTTTGTTAAGTGTTTGATTTAATGTCCGTGAAATGTATATATACTGCACATATGATAAACATAAAGACAATAAATATAGATATACATATATATATAAATGTATATATATATATATATATATGTGTGTGTGTGTGTGTGTGTGTGTGTGTGTGTGTGTGTGTGTGTGAATGTATATATATACAAATATACATATATTCATACATACACACATACACGTTTGTGTTTGTGTGATCAGTAATCGATTACAGATCGCAAAAGGAATCGATATAATTGTTTACAAAAAAATAGTATCTCCTATCACTTATAAATATATATATATATGTGTGTGTGTGTGTCTGTATGTATGTATATGTATATATATAGCCGGAGTCCGTGAGGCAGTTTGTTATCGCTCGCGGCCTCGTTCTGGCAACTCCTGCGACGCCGCTGGTGCCAAACCGCATCGGTCTTTGCCGTTCCTTTGGATCCTTCAGCTGCGTGGAGAGGGAGCCTGCTGCTTGGGCAACAGCTTGCTTCTCACATTCTTTCGCCCAGGCATTGACACTGCCATCGACTAATATATATATATATATATATAGGTATGCATATATATTTATATATACAGTATATATGTATATATGTATATGTATATACATACACACACGCACACACAAACACACACACACACACACACGCACACACACACACACACACACACACACACACACACACACACACACACACACATACACATATACACTGTATATATGTATGTTTATATATATATGTATATATATATATTTACATATATACATTTATACATATATATACACATATATATATACACATACATACATATATATTCACTTTTATAATTGTACTTATATATACACATACCCACATGCACAAGAGCAGTCCACTTTGCATGTGAGAATACACATAAGCATGATTGCACATATAAAATACACACACACGTACACACACTTACAATCACACACATGCACACACAAACACACACACACACACACACACACACACACACACACACACACACACACACACACGTCTTACACGCACAAGCACAGGCAAGCAAACACAAACAAACTTACACACACACAGAGTCACACACAGACACAAACACACACACGCAGGCCGCGCAATCACACACCTGCTCATATGCGTTGATGTCTATATATATATATATTTTGTTTTTCTCTCTTTATCGTTTTTTTTTTCTAATTTATCTACTTATTTATTTGTTTTACAATTCGTATAACTAATATTTAACATGAACAATTCTCAAAACCCAGAACCTCACTAGTGGTTCTTGGCCTTGCCCTTGCCTCCTATCTTCTTATCCTTCCCTCGGTTTTTCTTCTCTTCCATCTCCCTCTGTTTCCTCTCCTCCTCTCCTCCTCCTCCCGCTCCTTCCTCTCCTCCTAGCGGCTGGCTCTCCCGCCCCCCCTCTGGCCGCCCTTCTGGGTCTTCCACTCCTCCTTCCTCTCCCTCTGCCTCAACCACTGCCTCTCGGCCTGGGACGAGCACTGTCCCTTCAGGAGGACCACCAGCTGGTTCAGCCCACTCACGCCCACCTGGGTCGTGGTCACCCCCTGCGGCTCCACGAGAGAGCTCCACATGCGGGGAAGCTGCTCCAGGAACTGCGTCCTCATGGGACCCGGACCGGCCACCACGGTCCTTTCGGCCAGGGGGTTTTGTTCTCCGAGATAAAGGCCCTCTCCATGCGCTCGTACACCGCCTTCAGGTGGTTCATGCGGCTCTCCTCCGCCAGCCTGGCGATGCGGTTCTGGGACTGGCCGCCCCGCCCGTGCTTGTTGGCCACGCCGAACGTCCTGTCGAACTTCACCTCGAAGGAGGCCAGCGTGCCCAGGGCCAGGGTGTGGTGGTCGCCCTGGATCGCCACGAAGCCGTACGTGGCGTCCTCGCTGTATTCCACTTTCTGCGCAGGCGCGGCTGGCGAAGGAACTTTTTCCTCGGAGAGAGGTCGGCATTTTCCCCCGGCACAGCTGGCACGTCGCCCTGCTCCTCGGGGACGGGGCCCCTACGGCCACTCGTCTGGAGGATCTTCAAGACGCTGAAGGTTACGTCCAAGAGAGAGTTCATGTCTTGGTTCACTCCGAAGTCCTTCCTGAGCGAGGAAATGTCGGCCGACTTGAGCTCGACGCCCTAGCATTCCTGCAGACGCAGGAGTTCCTCGGCGATCCCGGGGATCATGGCAGCCTGGAAGCTCTCCCCGAGCTTCTTCTTGAGGCCCTTACTGGCTCGCTCGAGGAAGAGCTCGAGCTTCTCGCGGCTCAGCTTGTCCATGGAAGACGAAGCCATCACTGGGAAGCTGTTAGAGTACTTGCTTCGGATCAGCAAGCGGTGCTGGCGTGGGATCAACGCTGCTTCACAGAGCGTGCAAAGGAGCGTCAGCACTAGAATGGCAGATCAAGGACATGGACGCCTGATTGTCACTCTCTGGCAAAGAGTTTGCGATATTTTTGCATTTGCATTTCTCAAGAAATTTCTACATTTTAATATTTTTTCCTTTCTCTTTGTTATCCAAATATCAGTCACGCTCTCTTTTTTATCCGAATATCAGCCACGCTCTCTTTTTTATGTTTAGTTTTAGAAAAAAAGAAGCAAAAATATCCAGCAATCGCCCATCATATTATCAATGAAACAGATGAAAAAAAAAGTTTCTTAAGAAATGCAGTTTCTTTGGAGTCGGCCTTTGCCCGGGCGCCATTTTGTTCTAAAATCTCTGCCAATAAAAATATCTTGTAAATACTATATTTTAATAATCTATTAGTAATGGCACACATAGATGTGCGCTTCAGTTGAACTGTCAGTCAATAAAGAAATAAGAGATAATTGGAGAAAAATGAGGAAGAACGAGAGGAAATGGGAGAGAATGCGAGAGAATAAGAAAAAAATTAGAGACAGCGAGAAAATGAAAAAAAAATAGAGAGATAAAATGCGGATATGCGAGAGAAAAGAGAGAATAAGAGAGAGAATACGAAAAAAATAAACAGTACTAGAAAGATTGAGGAGAAAATGAGAGAAAATTAGAAAGGAGAAACTGAGAGAAAACAGGGCAAATGGAGGGGACGAGAGGATGGAAGCTGGGAACAACTGCATGTTACACTCCCGATCATTAGTACCAATTACAAATGTTTATGATTATTATTGAATTCCTGCTTATGTATTTTCGTTTTGTAATGGAATATTAATGACGCTGTTCGAGTTACTGGAGAGTTTGATCTGAAATTGTCCCTTGAATAGGTTTGCGGGAATCTCGATGATGAGAACGATGATGTAATTTCAGTGAAATGGAGTTATTAGATATTACTGAACGCACTCCGAGAGAGCAGACTGAGCGGTCGCATTTGTTCTCTCTCCGGAACCAGGGCTTTGCCCACCACAGGCAGTGCCAGTTTTTGCAGACAGGAGACAAGACGCCCTAGAGCTGAGTGCCATGGCGCAAGACGACAAAAACGAGAGCTTTTTCCTCGACACTGAGCAGCGGCGTCAAGGAGAAGCTGGGCGAGGGAGCGAGCGGCAGGCCGCTACTCGTCCGCTGGGGCGAGGGCGACGCCGTGCTCAAGTTGGCCCATTCCGAAGTCTCCTTCAGAGATTTCAAGTAAGAGTTCAGGATCCTGAGGAAGGTGGGCGGCGCTGGAGGGAACCCCAGGGCCCTGGGCATCTGCTCCAGCCCTGTCACTATCCTGTGCAGCTTCGTCGGGCGCAGCACCCTGGAGGAGGTCTTGGAGAAGTCGACGCTCTCCGATGACGAGCTGCTCCGTCTGAGCCTCCGCCCGTGCGTGGCCGTCCAGGAGGTGCACGACAGGGGCTACATTCACAACGACCTGATGGACGACAACGTGGCCAGGACGTCGGCTGCTGTAGCCGACGTCTTGGCCACGTTGTCGTCCATCAGGTCGTTGTGAATGCCAGCTCCAACGACAACATAGCGCCCGAAATCCTGGGCGGCGGCCCGAGCACCGCGGCCTCCGACGTCTTCTCGGTGGGCTACCTGCTGGGGCAGATCCTCGGCGAGATGGCCCGGGCTTCCACGACGCACGCTCGGGCGGCTGGCGCGCGAGATGCAAAGCGCAGACCCAGCGCCTCGACAGCTGCTACCTCTTCGGAGACGATAGCGAGAGCGAGAGCGAGACTGAGGGCGAGAGCCAAGTGGCGCCCCAGAAGCGCAGCGCCGAGGGCGTGTTCCTCAGCGAAGCGAAGCGCCAGCGCTGCGAGTGATCAGGAATCCCTCTCCTGCCGTAGGACTGACGGCAGGACTTTGCAGAGTCCACTTTAGTTGAAATTGAAGTGAAAAAAAGGAATAAACGGAAAAAAATAATATAAAAAATAATATAAAAAATATATATACATCTATACATGCATGCATGTGTAAGCATGTGTATGGCTTCTGTGTGCGTAAAAATTAATGGGAGCGCGTGCGCTTATTGCGTGTATACCTCTGTGTATGTGTGTGTTTTATGATGTTTACAAAGTAACAGGTGCATAAAAGAAATAATAAAAAAAATAAGACATCATGCAAACTGCGAAATGCCACCCGATGTTCCAATTGTCTGTCGTTAACTTGGTGTTGTTAGAAGTGAAATGCCCAGTGTCGACCCGTAGACCTTTACGTCAACAGAGATAATGGGGCTGAAAATGATACACTTTCTACTTTTATGGATCCTCGCCATGAATTCACTTAAGGGCAGTATAACTTGGTGTGGCTGTGTTTTATCAATTCAATTGCGGCTCAAAGTCATTCATCAAAAGTGAGCGTCCTTAATTAGTCCCTTGAAATTTAGCGCTCTAAATTAATCAGTTACAATTTAGCTCATTGGTTTAGCTCTCCATAAGAGGCTCCCGCGGTTTTCCTAAAAAAGAAAGAATAGAAAAAACACCAGAAGAGAGGCAAGCGAGAGGCCTGTTTTTATTACTCTATTGGCGTTAATACACTTTAGTTTTATTATCCTGGTTGGTAATGGAATGTTAATTAAAATCACGAAGAATGCTTATGAAACAAGACAATGATTAAACACAATTACATGGTGATTATAAACAAATGTATCGCTACCAACAACTTCAAAGTAGACACAAAAATAGCCTCTAAGTATATAGTCAATAAGGCTTAGGTTTTATGACTTGAGTAGTTAACAGCCTCCCTCCATCGTTAGATTTTTTCCGAAGAAAATATGATTTTTTTATTTCATTATTCGTCTATTTAGTTGCAGTGCATATTGCTGAATCATTCAAAATGCACTATGATGAGGATATATGAAACATATACTAAATTATACAAGTGGTCCCTGAAAAGTATCAGAAATATACGATAATATATTTTTTTTCTGTCCCTTGTTCCCATCTCCATGTGGAAATCGATGTAAATTCTGTTTCATCAGCCTATTTCATATTTATACAATATTCAAATAAACAAACCCATAAATTGCTATATATATGACATGCCTCACCTAAATACAACAAAATGTCAGCAGCCGACGTGACACTAGCGGGGCAAACAACTAGTGACTACCACACTCCTCCGTGTAACTATCCACGACAGCTACACCACAGACAACGGTGACGTCACGCCCGCGAACAGTCTCGTTACGCTAATTAGCGATTTCCAAATTAGCAAATGAGATGATGGAATGACAAATGTTATCATTACTTATCAATGTTATTATTATTAATATTATTATCATTATAATTGTAGGTGTGGTAGCGTGTGTGTGTGTGTGGGGGGGGGGGGGGGACTCTGCGGATGAACTACTAGGGAGCAAGTTCCAGTGTGTACTCCTAGTAAAATAAAAATATCAGGCTCTCAAGACTTAACTTTTCTTTGTATAGCTGTAGCTATGATACCCGGTGTTCTCGGGTCAAAAAGAGGAGCATTAATACACACTGACTGCTATAGACTGACTGTATTTGGCGGTAAACTGGGTCGTATATATACACTCTGTGACGTCATCATCCACGTAAAATAATAATATTAAATAAAACCACATTACAATTTAAAAATACCATGAAGCATGTCATAACATAAACTAAGAGAAAAACTACAAATAAGAACAAATAAAAATAATTTAGGTGACCATAATTACGACATTTGAAATGATGCCGTGCCTTCACTCCATGATGAGTCAGCAAGCAAACTAAATAACTTAGATAGCTTAAAACAGTGAATGAGAACTCAATAATATAATCAATAAGAACTGGTAAAAGACAAGACACACGTAAAAACGAAAGTATATATAAAGAAACAAAGAGAATGACTATCAGGCAGACTAAAACAAAAGGGAAAACAAACTAAACAAAATCAAAGACAGACAAAACACACACACAAAGAGACGACAAAGAGAGAAGCGCGCACAAGAGGACGCGACTTCGAGCGACAAATCCGCGGGAGTGGGAGACATTGTAGGATGCTTGCGGGAAGGGTTGCAGAATGAGAGGGTTCCTTACATTGTTATTATTATTATCCTTATGTAAGAATGGCGCTCATCACCGCAGCCTCCCGCATCCCCGCAACGGAGGCATCCCGCAACCCGGTCGCTTTCCCGTATCAAGAAGCCACTTTTCAGTGTACCAGTCGCCGCTTGTCGTCCCCCCCCCCCCCCCCGCACCTTTGATATACTTCCACGTATTTTTATCTTTATTCACGGTTTTAGGAAGTTTTAGGTTTCTTTTAGTTAGACCCGTTTGGGTCTGGTTTTCTTCGGTTTTTCTTTTGTTTTACTTTCCATTCGTTATATTATTTGTTCGATCATAAAATTTAATCCGTTTTTATTTTATGAGAACAAGTATTTTTATTGTTATTTTGTGAAATGTTATTATATTTTACGTACTTTTTTGGATTGTAAAGATGTATGACCGTGACGTCACGGTACGTGTGTAGCCTTGATTCTTGCAAAATAAACAGTCGGTGCCCGCACTTGGTCGAAGAAAGATGTCTTTCTCTTAGCCCTATTTTTTGATGAATGAACTGCAGCCGGCTTCAGCGAACAACGGAGCCCGATTCTTCAGGGAGACAAAAGTTACGTGTCCTGATAGTTATCTTATTCTTATCAATTAGGAGCTGGACTACCTTAATTTATATAATGATTATCAGTAAAGGTAATCGTAATTTACATATCACGACCCATATTAGTACTATTTAATTTATCCTCTTTAAGTGTTATTATTACTACCTGATTTTATATTAACGTAATTTCTGATGAGTTGTTTATGCCTTCATTCAGATTTTTTCTTGTATATATTTTTTTTTTTTTCTTTTTTTTTTTTTGAGAAAGCCCTCTGAAA
>NC_061824.1:38883221-38885721 GCF_019202785.1 Penaeus chinensis
CTTGGTTCAATAGAAATTCGGTGGCCATGAGTATTCCTGCCAACTAGGTTTGCATAGTGCTAGCCCAGTCATAAACCCTCCTACAATCCTGGTGCTGCAAAATATTGTTTTTATATACAACAAAAGCGCATCCTGCTCTGCTCCCAGACTGCAAGGATCCGTCAGTGTAGCATTCATATACATTGGAAAGAGTGTCTAGATGCTCATTTATACTTGCAAATGCATACTGTCTAAGTATAGCAGGGGGGGCACTGTCTTTTTGGGGGGCAGTCGTATAATATACACTTAGGTCCGACATTTTCCACGGTGGTAGAGAACGTCCACAGCCTTTTCTTCTGGTTTCTAGTGAACTCTGAATCATTAACAATCACCCCAAGGTACTTGTATTGATGGCAGAGATCTAGCTCAACGTCATTTATATGAAACCTTGGCAGAGGGATTGTCTGTGGGTTAAGTGCCTTTGTTTTTTCAGATGAAATTATCAAGCCACACTCAGTAGCCCTTGCAGAAAGTAAATCTAGAATCTCTTGCATTCTCTCCTCGGATGAGGATTTAATACAAATGTCATCGGCATAACAAATAATGGAGTCATTTCTTGCAAGTGGTATATCGCCCAGTAATCTATTCATTAGGATATTAAATAGCATGGGACTAAGTACGCCTCCCTGAGGTGTGCCGAGTTCAAATACTTTTTGTATGAGTACTCTTACTGCCCCTGAAGAGAACCTGAGCCGATCGATTCGACAGATACCAAAGCTAGCTAGTTGCTCAAGGCTAATTTCCCTGTTTGCAATATCAAAAGCAGATTTAAGATCAAGAAATACGGTTTGCATGCCTGGGTTTGAATTTGTTAAGTACTCTGCAAAACAGTGCTGACTGCTACGCCCTGGGAGAAATCCATACTGCCTGGAGGATAACTTAACATTTATGCGATACATGAGCCTGTTCAGAATTTTTCTCTCAAGTACTTTGCACAGACAGGAGGTCAAGGAAATGGGTCTGTATTTATCAGCATTGGGTTTGGGTATAGGAATGATTAAGCTTACTGTTTTCATAGATATGTTTTCCGTAGTTGAATACGTCTGGCAGTGCTGTTCCGGGATCGGTGAGCATATCGCCAAATGGAAGGAAAACCCATAATGCAAAAGCTAGATTTATTGAAAATGAGACCACAGTTTCGAAAATCACCTGGATTCCATTTTCAGCTAAGACCTGAACTTGAAATCCAGGTGGATTTCGAAACTGTAGCCTCATTTTCAATAAATCTCGTTTTTGTGTTGTGGGTTTTTCTACCGTAGCATCTACACGGAAGAGTGTTTACTATTCATATCGCCAAATAAAGAATCAGTTTACCGAACAAAATCGAATCTGTCTGTACACTGTAAAATGGAAAAGAAAAATGATAAACGAGAAAAGGTACCCGAAAAATTATAATTTCCTTGCAAATTATCATTATCATCACCATAAGAGAGAGAGAGAGAGAGAGAGAGAGAGAGAGAGAGAGAGAGAGAGAGAGAGAGAGAGAGAGAGAGAGAGAGAGAGAGAGAGAGAGAGAGAGAGAGAGGGAGAGAGAGAGAGAGAGAGGGGACTTGTCGAGTCCTTATCTTCCATATCAGCTGACTCCATATCTTTAAGCATCAATAAGCACATGATTACTTTATTGTGAAGCACTAGTGATATAGAAGAAAAGTGAACGGAGACATGCAGTTTATTGCTACCCGAACGTTGCATAAACAGAATACGTAAAGAAAAGAAAACAAAACAACAAACAGTAGAAACGAAAGCGAATGAAAAATTAAGAGAAAAAGAGAAAGATAAACACGCCCAGAGGAAATTCACCACAGTTTTTGAGACCAGCGAGAGAGGGAGAGGGAGAGGAGAGGAGGGAAAGGAAGGTAAGTACCGGCTTGGCATTTGAAATGAGGTCTCGGGTATAGACACAGAAAGGAATCGGTGTATCGCTTGTGAAGATATAGTCAAAACACGTGGAAAAAAAAGATTTATTATGCAAGTTCAGTTTTCTCATTTATTATTTATTTTATTATTATTATTGTTATTATTATTATTATTATTATTATTATAATTATTATTATTATGATTATGATTATTATGCTTGTTGTTGTTGTTGTTGTTAATGTTATCGTCATCATCATTATCACTATTATTATTATTATTATTATTATTATTATCATTATTCAGTAGTAGTAGTAGTAGTAGTGTTGTTGTCGTGTTGTTATCATTATCATAATCATCATTATCATCATCAGCACCACCATCATCACAATCATTTTCAACATCATTACTAGCTCCATCAATCTGTTAATCTCTGTATCATCATAATTATCCCATTTTTTTCACACTTTCCTTGTAGTAACGGCTGTTGTTACTAATATGTTTATTACTGTCATGACTTATTAATAATGAGTTATTAATATTGTGTTTTAAATAAAGAGTTTTAGAAGTCAGATACTCCTAGTAAATATTATAACGATTAATCAAG
>NC_061824.1:38890721-38900721 GCF_019202785.1 Penaeus chinensis
TATGTTTGTGTGTTTGTTTATCTACAGATAAGCCAGTAAAAGCAAACAAATATAAAAGATTTACAAGATTAAAACCCTACTCTCAATTCAGCTTTCTTCCATCACATATGTTGAACGTTTTCACCAAATGTTTTCCTACCGCCCCATGCCAGACTACTTTGTCGCCGACGAATGGATACAGAAAGCCCAAGCCTACTGTGGGCTGTGCGAGAGACTCCACATCGACAACAGTACCAAAGTATACGACCTGAGCAAGTGGTATGTGCAAGAGTCGCACTGTGTGGGGAAGACGACCCTGGAAATTCGGGAATTCATTGGCGGGTTCAAATACCACTCAGCCGTACCCTTTTCTCGCGAGCTTGGTGGTAGTGGCTGGTGTTGTCAGTTACTGTTATTCTTACATGTAAGCCAAATAGAATAGAACACAGGCTTTGTAAGTTGATAAGAAAGAGAAAGTGAATGTTATGAAATGACTAAGTAACTTTAATAATTTGTGAGGTCTAAAGGTAGAAAATCTTCCTATGATAAATTGGAGAGAATTGGTCTTTTGTATGGAAAGTGTCCCTCACCTGTTACACTGTCAGGTGCGTATGAGGAAGAACACGTTCATAAAAAAATTAAAAATAATAAAAATAGAAATTAAAATAAAACATGGACCTTATTTCTCTTCTATAAAAAATAACTATTTCTTGATAAAGAGGTGTAATTTTCAGGCTTAAATTCGAACCATACAAAGGCCCTCGGCATGTGACTCAACAGTGAGTGAGTCTGTCGTGGTGGGCAGGCGATCAGGGTGCCAGTCTCGCATAACAGTTCTAAGACACTTTCTGGTACAGAAAGAAGCTCTTGAAAGATTTTTAAATTTTGTGTTACTATTTTGTCACAACAGTGAAGATTTATCCTTCTTCCAAGTATAAATAATAGAAATATGGTTTAATGTTTGAATAAAACTACTGAATTAGCAGTTTTTTGATACTTAAATTATTTTTCATGTTACGAGCTAAAACCTAGGCACCTGGAGTTCTCTTTTGTATTTTTTTTGCATATTGTATAACATTTACAATAACCTTATCGTTATTCTCATTATAGCAAGAACACCTTTCTATGGGGTTCATATATATATTTTAGTAAAACTCAGTAAACTAATATTTATACAAGTGGATGATAGGCAAATGCGTTATACGCTGATTCCTAGTGTATTGGATTTTGAACTGAATGACAAACAGAGGAACCTGGGGAGAATGTACGAGTTGCCCCTTAAAAAAAGCGAGGCGGTCAATGCCGGCAGCTGACTTTCCCCAAGAAGCTGTGGGGGGAACAAGGAGATGCTGTGGCAAATGGGCTTTGTTATATTTATGTACTTTTATTATTATCATATTCTGTTATGAATTTTTATTCTCGTTCTCTTTTAAATATCTGCATATAGGAGCAAATTCTGTCTTATGGGATTATGAAGTCATATATTTTTAGTTTTTACAATATAGTTTAAACACTATTCAATTGTATTTTAATAATTGTTTTCTCTCTTTTTTTTTTTTTTTTTTTTTTTTTTTTTTTTTTTTTTTTTTTTTTATAGAAGCATGGATTTGTTTCAAACAAGATCGCGGGTATGTGATAGGGGGAGACAGCGCCCTCTCTTGACGGGAATACCGCCTCCACCTTGTCTGGCCTTAGATTCCCCTCGTCTTATAAGCATGCTTCTTGAGGAGGTTATATATGTCTCTAAACAGCCAGGTCAGGGGGGAGGAGCAGCTCTCAGCCGCGAAACCCGGGCGTTGGAGTAGAAAGGGTTCTTTTTGTGATCGCAAGGAAACGAGTTGTAAGGCGGTAAGACGGAATCTTTGTAATTTTTCATAAGCTCTTAATGGGGCGATGTGCTCCTTTTGCGGAGGTTTCTTTCTCTTCTGTATTTTTCCTGTTGGGCATTTCGTGACCTTATTTTAGTATTTTCTCGGTGAGTTTTAATAGTGGAGGAGTTAGTTTTTTTTTAGGAGGTCCCATTATGTATCCACTCAGCTTTTAAGCGTTGATCACTATTGAACGTAAATTCAAATAAGACAGACATGACTGAATTCTTCCATTTAAAAGTTAAATGATATACTAAAGACAAAAGCCTGAGTACTGACTATACTTCCGGTAAGAATCAACGCCGAATGGAAATATAAGGAAAAAAAAGAGAGAAACTGAAGGGAACGTAAGTGAAAAAGGTAAAGTTCCCGACGATGAAGTCTTTTCATGTAAATGGCTAGATTACTTTTCTAGGCTTTTAGATGGGCAAGAGTTCAAATTCCACAAATCTACACCTTCTATCGGCTTCAGGTCGACACGCACTCCACCTCGGACATAACCAAGCTAACCGCTGTGTTGACCCTTGAGCCTTGGTCACCTCTGTACACTTACACTTACTTTTTCTAGCTTCGCTCACACCCTTCTACACGCTTCTTACTTTACGAACCTATTAACTTACAGTCCCTGGACGAATTGACCAGGTGGTGGCAGCTAAATATTTCGTACTTAGGATCGACGGATATTCAGATTTGTTATAAATCACTACACTAGCAATGGAAATATAACGTCACTGGCCGGAATTAGAGTTCAACATGGCACTACGCAGCAGTATGGTGGAATGGCGCCAAATAAATCCACTAAGTTGCGGTGAGGAGAGTAACTTAAAGGTGCTCAGTATAAGTGGAAAGGTTAAAGATTGTATTTATATGAGATCAGAGACTAGTTTCACCCTTATGTGAATTATGATTAAATCTAATATAATCGTCAGTCTTTGGTACACCTTATAAATGTTTAATATCCTTGTAAAGGTCGCGAATGGACTCATGGCACCCGTTGCAGTCGTTTTGACTTCTGTTGCTGAGTAAACTCTGAAAAACAGGAAGAAATTGTGAGTTCGCTCTTGATTAGCAGGATGAGAAAGAACGGGCGCAACATAGTGTGAGGGATACTCACCGAAACATATATATATATACATATATATATATAGAGAGAGAGATAGAGAGAGATAGAGAGAGAGAGAGCGAGAGCGAGAGCGAGAGAGAGAGAGAGAAAGAGAATATACTCTATGAAAGGAATGATTGTCAATTTATTGACTCTGGACTTTATTATTTTCGAGTAGCTGAGAAATAGAGAAAAATAGAAAGAGAGAGAGAGAGAGAGAGAGAGAGAGAGATAGATAGAGAGAGAGAGAGAGAGAGAGAGAGAGAGAGAGAGAGAGAGAGAGAGAGAGAGAGAGAGAGAGAGAGAGAGAGAAAGAGAGAGAGAGATAGAAAGAGGGAGAGAAAAAAATGAGAGAAAGAGAGAGAGAGATAGAAAGAGAGAGAGAGAAAACAAATGAGAGAGAGAGAGAAGAGAGAAAAAGAGAGAGAGAAAGAGGAAGAGAGAGAAAGAGAAAGAGAGAGAGAAAGAGAAAGAGAGAGAGAAAGAGAAAGATAAAGAGAGAGAGAAAAAAATGAGAGAAAGAGAGAGAGAGATAGAAAGAGAGAGAGAGAAAACAAATGAGAGAGAGAGAGAAGAGAGAGAAAAAGAGAGAGAGAAAGAGAGAGAGAAAGAGGAAGAGAGAGAAAGAGAAAGAGAGAGAGAAAGAGAAAGAGAAAGGGGAAAGAGAAAGATAAAGAGAAAGAGAAACATAAAGAGAGAGAGAAAGAGAGGAAGAAAGAGAGGGAGAAGGAGAGGAAGAAAGAGAGGGAGAAAGAGAGGAAGAAAGAGAGAGAGAAAGAGGGAGAGAAAGAGGGAGAGAGAGAGGCACCCAGGAAAGAAGAGCATTGAAGCATAAATACTTAGAAACAACCAGAGAGACAACAAAATGAGAAGAGACAACGGAAAAAACAAGGTTAACCAAAACACAAAACGAACATAAAAGAAATAAGTTTTATTCGCTTTAAACAATCCTTCATTTTTGAAACGCTCGCTGCTATATGATGCCAGTGATTTTGCCAACCAGAGGAAAGATTTCTGCAGTCCATTTTAAGCTCGTAGTCGCCATGTTACCTGTGGGGGGAAGGACTTTTTAAAGTAAAGGTCCTTTACTATCTCTAATTGCTCAATACAGAATACTGCACCATTATTGCTAGCTGGGGATTGGTGTTTCATAACGACAGAAAGACTTGTATACAAATGATTATATATGAATAAGAGTTATTTTGTCTGTTGAGATTATTTATTTTCCTTTTTATTTTAATTGTTTTGATTACTTTGTGGTTTCTAGTTTTGAAATTAGAATATGAAGGACAGACTTAACCATGATCATCCATTTTTTTATATTTTGTTGTGATGTGTAAAAGCTGACAACATCACCGCTTTTTTTTTTTTTTAATTAGGTAATTATACTGAATTTCATGATGCTAAGAACCATAAATTTCAGAGAGGAAGAAATAATACAAGCTTCCACAATGCCACACTGATAATGGCATATTTCACGAATATCCTCAATTCCAGCGCGTAACTCCACTGACGGGAGAATTAACGGTCTGGCTGCGTCTGGCAACCCTACCATATAAGAAAATTTATTTCAATATTGTTTTATTTAATATTTATTTCCAGCGGCATCACCGTGCTACTAGCGGCGTGCAGTTACACTATATTTCTCCTATCGTTAATCAATTTCAAGAAAAAAAAAGGTCTTTTTTTATTGTCCTAAAGATTTATTGTCAGTTACGTAACTTTGCTGCCTGTGTTCAGTTGGAGATAGATAGTGATAGATGTTGATAAATAGGTGGAAATGAAGATGTAATTGTACAACTTTCTTTTGATCTATTTTCCCAATATACTTAGAGAGTACTATTCGTAAATTTTGATACATTAACAATGGGTTAACATTTCTCCCAAGCTGCAGAAGTGGAATAATGTGTATTAAATATTTGTTTTTCTCTCTTGATATCATACCTTATTTAAGTATCTGACAAGAGGTTTCAACTGTGCACAAAATAAATAAATTTCATTCTATATGCTGAGATTTTACGCATATGTAAACGCTACACATCAATTTTTTTTCTTTATTGTTTTCTTTTATCTTATCATTTTCTTCTTTTTCTTCTGTTCTTTTTCTTTTTTCTTTTTAAAAATTTTCTTCCTCTATTTTCGTTCTCTCTATCTCTCTCTCTCTCTCTCTCTCTCTCTCTCTCTCTCTTCCTCTCTTTCTTTCTCCCTTTCTCTCTTTCTTCTTTCTCTCTCTCTCTCTCTCAATCTCTCTCTCTCAATCTCTCTCTCTCTCTCTCTCTCTCTCTCTCTCTCTCTCTATATATATATATATATATATATATATATATATATATATATATATATATACATGCATACATACATATACATATTTCACTCTCTCTGTGTCTGTTCTCTTTCTCTCTTTCTCTCAATCTCTCTCTCTCTCTCTCTCTCTCTCTCTCTCTCTCTCTCTCTCTCTCTCTCTCTCTATATATATATATATATATATATATATATATATATATATATATATATATACATGCATACATACATATACATATTTCACTCTCTCTGTGTCTGTTCTCTTTCTCTCTTTCTCTCAATCTCTCTCTCTCTCTCTCTCTCTCTCTCTCTCTCTCTCTCTCTCTGTCTCTCTCTCTCTCTCTCTCTCTCTCTCTCTCTCTCTCTCTCTCTCTCTCTCTCTCTCTCTCTCTCTCTCTCTGTCTCTCTCTGTCTCTCTCTCTCTCCCCCTGATGATGAATGGATAGATTAATAATTATCAATCATGCAATGTGAGTAAAAATCTGCAAATGATACTAAAAGCAAGAGGTTGCAATGTGGCTGTTAGGAGTAAAGACAATCGTGTAATTGCAAAATCATTTACTTTTATCAGTTAGAATATCATATATACATACATCACATTATATACATATTTCTACTGAAATTCTGATATCGAACACTTGATATTAAATAGGAATAGAGGAGATGTTAGGGAAAAAATGGAATTATACAGATTTTGTTAATACTAAAAATAAAAAAAAAACAAGCAGACACAACATGCATGACCATTAGAAAGGTTATTTTGCATAATGACTAAATGTACATCACATATTTACAATGATTTTTTTAAATTATTTACATATTCACTCGTTTATTATAAATATACATTTTGCACTTTCCTTTCAACCTTTGACCATGTTGTAAATTTTGCAATATGTCCTATTCGGCCGGTAATATTCAGCGAGGGTGACAGTCAGCAAGAACACCAGAGCAATCGCAAGCAGAATGAGCAAGCACGCGAGGAAGGCGAGAGCGGGATGGTACCTGTGCCCGCCGATGAACGCCTGTATCTCTGGCGTCGTTTTCTTCAAGCAGTGAGACTCCTGCACAAACCACTTACTCAGGTCGTACACTTTGGTTCCGTTGTCGGTGTGGAGGCGCTCGCACAACGCGCAGTAAGCTTGAGCGCGCTGGAACCAGGCTTGAGAGACGAAGTAGTCTGTTTTCCATCTGGGGTGTTTGGAGAGGAGGACGTTTGGTGAGAAACGTTGGGTGGAAAGTGGTGAATAGGGGGAATGTTTGGTGAGAAACGTTGGGTGGAAAGTGGTGAATAGGGGGACGTTTGGTGAGAAACGTTGGGTGGAAAGTGGTGAATAGGGGGACGTTTGGTGAGAAACGTTGGGTGGAAAGTGGTGAATAGGGGGACGTTTGGTGAGAAACGTTGGGTGGAAAGTGGTGAATAGGGGGACGTTTGGTGAGAAACGTTGGGTGGAAAGTGGTGAATAGGGGAACGTTTGGTGAGAAACGTTGGGTGGAAAGTGGTGAATAGGGGGACGTTTGGTGAGAAACGTTGGGTGGAAAAAAACGTTTAAAATCGTAGGTGATTGGAGGGGGTGGCGCTGGGCTTAACGGTGGTGTTTTAGTTATGATATATTTCTCTCTTCTTTATTTATTTGTTTTCTGAAGGTATTATCCGTAAAGATTAAGTCTCTTTCTGCATGTGGTCCTTAAAAGTAAAAAAAGGAGTAACGTAGCGCAGGGTACAACAAACAGGAAAAGACAAGACAATCAAGCAAGAAGTGAGAAGAAAATAGAGATAACGTAATGCAGAATACAACAAACAAGGAAGGGACACGTTTACCTTAAATACCCACAATTTAATATTCATTTGTCAAGTAAAAAGTAAATCTGTAAACATAACATTTTCTTAAGGTGATGGGTCTGAGAGAAAAAGAAATAGGGAATGAGAGGAAGTGAATAAATGAACGAAAGAAGAGGGGGGGGGGGGTTAAGGAAGGAAGTGGGAAGGGGAAATGTGTAAGGTTTAAAGTGTGAGGGAGGAGTGAATTTAAGCAAGATTTGGGAGTGAGGAGTAGTGTTTGCTTTATCGACCAGAGGACCAAGCAAGAAGACAGAGAAACATTTCAGACTCGCCTGAAATATTCGTTGTAGGCGGTGTGGTTCCTGTCGAGGTAGAGGAGGTAGTCGGCGAGGTCCTTCGCCGTCGGGAAGGAGAGGGCGTCGATGTAGGAGTGAGGAGGCGCCTGCACGGAGTAGTTCCCCAGACCGTAGACGACGGGCACGACGTCCAGCCTGCGGGAGGAGGTGCTGCCTGGAGTATTGCAATGCACTCACGACGTCTCTCTCTCTCTCTCTCTCTCTCTCTCTCTCTCTCTCTCTCTCTCTCTCTCTCTCTCTCTCTCTCTCTCTCTCTCTCTCTCTCTCTCTCTCTCTCTCCCTCTCTCTCTCTCTCTCTCTCCTCTCTCTCTCTCTCTCTCTCTCTCTCTCTCTCTCTCTCTCCCTCTCTCTCCCCCCCCCCCCCCCTCTCTCTCTCTCTCTCTCTCTCTCTCTCTCTCTCTCTCTCTCTCTCTCTCTCTCTCTCTCTCTCTCTCTTTCTGCTGTGAGTGTGTGTGTGTGTGTGTGTCTGTGCGTGCGTTCCTCTAAGTCGGGATGAGAACACTCATACCGCCAACCCAATATTACCCAAACTCACTTTAAGATATTGAAGAACTTCTCCGTGACATAGTCCCGACAGAGAGAGTTTTCGAAGGAGAGGTAGAACTTGTAGGCTTCGTTGAGGATCCGGTCGCAGTCCGACTGGTGGGATCGCTCGCACGAGTGGGATCCGCAGCTCCCGAACACGTCCACGTCGATCCACTGCTGGAGGCTCTCCGCCAGGCTGACGATTTGCGCATATGGCACCGTTATCATCATCACCAATAGCATCATTGTTATCATTATTATTATCATTACATACTATTGCTATTATTATTATCATTATTATTATTATTATTGCCTTTATTACCTATTATTATTATTATTATTATTATTATTATTATTATTATTATTATCATTATTATTATTATCATTGTTATTATTGCTATTTATTATAATTATTATTATTACTATTATTATTATTATGATTATTATAATTATTACTATTATTATTACCATTTATTATCTATTATCATCACTATTATTACTATCATTTATTTTTACTACAGTTTTTTCTTAAATATCATTCCTAGTAACTATTTTTTTACTATTGATATCATCATCAACATTATTACTATCATCATCATTATCACTGTTATTGTCATAACGCTTTAATAGTTTCAAAAAACAATTAATCAATCAAGCATTAGAATCCGTGAACCACAATATTAAAAATCTAAACATATGGTAAATAAAAGGGAAAAAAATAGCGTCTAGAAATCTTGGAAGCTCAGTATCAAAAATAAAAAAATAAGTTTATGGTAAAAAGAAAAAAAAAGTGTTTGGAAACTTTTGAAGATTATTTCAAACTTCCTATGCAAAGTTATAAAGTGTAAGTAGAGTTTCAATATCATTTAGAGAGTTAATATGGAAATTACAAGGAACGTTTATGATACGACAATCCAGTGAGCTCAAAAAATCCAATTTACGTAAGATTAAAAGCCAAATTGAGACGAAGTTAAAGAAGCAATCAATATTACTAGCACTATGGTACATAGATCACAGTACAGTTATGGAATGGCACCATATAGCACGTCGGAATTATATACAAAAGTTATGTTTCAAAAAGAAAAAAATACACACATATATGTGTGTGTGTGTATATACATACATATATATATATATATATATATATATATATATATATATATATAAAGACTTGGAGTCTTATTGCAAACTTCGAGTGCAGAATAACTACACTAAGTATGAATATAATTTCAGTATCATTCAAATCTATGTTGCAAATTATAGAGAAACTACATCAATAAGGAAGTTACATGGAATGTTAAACACAAAACTTTAAAACATATAAAAGAATCATAAAGCAATAAGTAAAGTATATAATGTATATAATGTATATGAAATCTACAAAATATATAAAAGAATGCATGAGGAAAGAGAGTCTCCATCCGCACCTTTCTCTCCCTCCGACCGTGTGGCAGTGAGAGACAAACCAGGCGGCCATCTTGGTCTTGCCCTCGGCATAGTTCCTCGTCGATGGGATGTGTAAGGGATTCTTCCTCCGGTACACTTGGCCGTAACTGGAATAATAATAATGATTAATAATAATTCAGTTAATTTCATTTGTTACAATGGTTATTCTTAAGTTTGGTGTGGCAGGCTGTCCGTTTGCTTCTAAATCCCCCCCCTGCGTGCAAGGAATGGCCGGGCCTCCCATCCACAGGCGGCGAGGGATTTGAACGCAGGTCAGCAAGATTGATAGACGAGAACGCATCTACTACGCCATACAGACGATTCAAGTGTTGATGCCAGTGTTCTTGGCTCGCAGAAGGGATTGTTTCACGACCATATTGCGTCTTTAAATAGGATCATTTTACGAACTTTTTTTATTTTTTTTATTGCGGTTTTGATCCTCTTTAAGACCAAATTCCAAATCATACATACTTAGAGTTATAAGGACGGGGCTGCGGCGAGGAGGAGCAGGTGAGGGGTCTACGGTCAATGAAAGGATAATTGTCTATTGCAAATATAAGTACCATTTATCCTTCATTACAGGGCTGGGACAGACTTTTTTCTGAGAAAGAGAAATTCAGGGGCCCTCACCGCCTCAGCGCCG
>NC_061824.1:38905721-38910721 GCF_019202785.1 Penaeus chinensis
TGAGGCCAGAGAGCGAAGACGTCGTCAACATACCTCAGCCATACCGTCGGACGAAGGGAGAGGGAAGGGAGAAGTTCGGACTCGAAGAATTCCATAAACAGGTTAGCCAAGACCGGAGAGAGGGGAGAGCCCATGGCCACGTCGAAGGTCTGGGAGTAGAAGCGACCCTCAAAGGAGAAGGAATTCGACTCCACACACAGACGAATCAGCTGGAGGAAGACGTCGGTGGGCAGAGGGAGACGAGGATCCTCTGGGGGGAGCTTCCTCTCAAGGAAAGCAAGGACGTCATCCAGCGGGACCTTGGTGAACAAGGAGTCTACATCCAAGCTCATCATGGTAGCCGGCGGGACTCCACGGACACGGGAGATGAAGTCCTGAGAGTGGCGGAGGTGAGCAGGAGAGAAGGTGCCGAGCAGGGGAGTGAGGGACTTCGCCAGCCAAGCTGCCAGAGGGTGCGTCACAGATCTCCGGGAAGACATTCACACGCTGGTAATGAGCTGTTATTGTTAGGATCTTAGATGTCGCTGTTATGAAGTGCCGAGTCGATGCCAGAAAGCGCTCCGAATGCTTGCATAAGACGCTGGTCTGAAATGCCCCTTTCCGGAAGCTCCGAGGAGCCGGGAAGGCGGAAGAGGTCCAAACGATTCGAAAACGTTGCCACTTTGGGTAACCTGAGCACGAGTCGTTCAATTAAGGAAACTTCTTCCTTCCTACGATCAACAGTATATTGTGGATCATAACGTACAGAAGTTGCAGTTCATGTGTTGAGCAACGAATACAAGGATCATGCAAGATATAACCTACAATAATTATTACGATCTTGTCATGGCAGTAGCGGAAATGATAATGCCTTGACGTTTATCAGTGGCAGGTCCTTGTACCATATTACTTCTAGTTTTCAATACTTCACATGAGTGTACATGACACACTATATAGTATAACAAGAATGTGTATACATATGTGTGTGTGTATATATATGTGTGTGTGTGTGTGTGTGTGTGTGTGTGTGTGTGTGTGTGTGTGTGTGAAAGTATTTATATTTGTGTATATATATATTTATGTATATATATATGTATATATATATTTGTGTGTGAATGTATTTATATATGTACACACACACACACACACACACACACACACACACACGCACACACACATATATATATACATATATTAATACACACACGCACATACATACACACACACACACACACAAACACACATACACATACACACACAAACACACACACACACATATATATATGTATGTATGTAAGCATATATGTGTGTGTGAGTGTGTCTTTGTAAGTGTGATAATGTATGTATGAATGTATGTATGTATGTATTTATGTATATGTGTATGTAAGCATGCAGGTGTGCATGCATGTATGAATGCATATGTGCATGTATGTATGCATGAATGTGCATATATACATATATAAACACATTCCCACTGACAGCGGACCAATAGCTGTGTACTCACTTCTCACCTTCCCGCTGGCTGTCTCGCTCGTCTGGAGAGTTGTGTTGACTTCCCGTCCGATCGCGGGTTTTATTTACTTTCCTCTGAATTTTTTATCAGAATCTGTTCCTTTGCTTTTCCACATAAGGTATTCGTTTATCTTTTCGGGGTATTTGGTTAGGGAATACTATTGTTCGCTTGCTTTCCATAACACAAGGGTTTTGTGTTCACTTTGCTTTGCGACACTTTCATGCGTTACACTAGTCGGGGGTTAGTGTGTGTCATGGCCCGATAAGATAGGGTAGCTGATAAAAAAAGATAAATCTTCCGTTCTTTCTCTCTCTGTGTCTCTGTTTCTCTCTCTCGCTGTCTCTCTCTCTCTCTCTCTCTCCATTTCTCTCTCTCTCTCTCTCTCTCTCTTTTCTCTCTACTCTTTCCATCCCTCCTCACTCTCTCTCTCTCTCTCTCTCTCTCTCTCTCTCTCTCTCTCTCTCTCTCTCTCTCTCTCTCTCTCTCTCTCTCTCTCTCTCTCTCTCTCTCTCTCTCTCTCTCTCTCTCTCTCTCTCTCTCTCTCTCTCTCTCTCTCTCTCTCTCTCTCTCTCTCTCTCTCTCTCTCTCTGTGCTGTGTGGTGCAGCGGTAGCGTTCTCGTCTAGCAATCTTGCTGACCTGCGTTCGAATCCCTCGCCGCCAGTGGATGGTAACCCCGGCCATTCCTTGCACACAGGGGATAGTTTAGAAGCAAAATGAAACAGACAGTATGTCACACCAAGAATATCCATTGTTACAAATGGAATCAAAACTAAACTAAACTCTCTCTGTCACTCTCATTCATTCTCTCCCTCCCTCTTTCTCTCTCTCTGTTTCTGCCTCTCTCTCTCTCTCCCTTCCACTTTCTCTCGTTGTCACACACACACTCTCTCTCTCTCTCTGTCACTCTCACTCATTCTCTCCCTCCCTCTTTCTCTCTCTCTGTTTCTGCCTCTCTCTCTCTCCCTCCCACTTTCTCTCGTTGTCACTCTCTCTCTCTCTCTCTCTCTCTCTCTCTCTCTCTCTCTCTCTCTCTCTCTCTCTCTCTTTCTGGCACTCTCATTCATTCTCTCCCTCCCTCTTTCTCTCTCTCTGTTTCTGCCTCTCTCTCTCTCTCCCACTTTCTCTCCCTCTCTCACTCTCTCTCTCTCTCTCTCTCTCTCTCTCTCTCTCTCACTCTGTGCTCTCCCTCTCCATCCCTCTCTCTCTCTCTCTCTTCTCTCTACTCTCTCCATCCCTCCTCTCATTAAAGATTCAAGCCATTTAACCACTATTACTGTCCAACCAGTCATTACCTACTAAAGGCACCCCCAGCCTCGTGTTACACTCTCTCTCTCTTTCTCTCCTTCTCTTTATTTTTCTGCCGCTCTTTCACTCTACTCTCTCACTCTCTCTGCTCTCGCTCCCTTTCACTCTGTACTAACTCTCTCTCTAATCTTTCTCTCTCATTCTGTTCTCTTTCTCTCTTTCCCTGTCTCTCTCTCTCTCTCTGCGCTGTGCATTGTGTTTTTTTCTACCATATTATCAACACGGAAGAGTATTATGTCATTCCTCATGGCTGTGGGAATAGCAGGGGGCGATGACCTCCCTTCGCGCCTCCCATGACACGTGTCCGGGGAATTCCAATTGTTCCCCCACATCAAATTTCTAGTCTAAACCGGCCGCTTCGCGCCCCCAAGTAACGTCCTGGAGGCAGCCAGGGGAACGATACTCAAAAGGGCCTTAAAGTTAAGACGCGATGGAAGCCTTAACTGTCCTGCGGCGACCTAGGTCACAACAAAGAAGCTTCGTCTACGCAAACGTTTTTTTCGGCACCGCGTCCCCGCCTTCAACCCCGCACCGCTGAAAATCACTTAAAGCGAAAGTCACACTAGTCTATTCTATTCTATCCCTTGACAGGATCGCCAAAGTCTGGTCAGCTACAGAGAGGGAATGGTCACACTACATTCAGTGTTCCTTCGGAGGGAACCATCGTCTCAGTTCAGCGTTCATAACAGTAAACAATGGCGCTTCATAACGGAGTTCATTTCTTAATTCATCCATTAATGTTCTTTTCAAATTCCTGCTTTTATAATCCTTGTGACTGGTGTCCCACAACGGCCTTTTGGCTCCCATTTAATCCAACAAGGCGTAAATAACTTCCGAAGTGAGCTACATGTTTCTGGCGTGTCGGAGTGGGTTGATGTTTTTTATTTGTTAGTCGAATTAATGTTTATCTGAATTATCTATAAACATTTAATGAGACATCAGTGTTCGATGTAATATATCTTTGTATTTAATAATTTTGTTTTTATCATGATATATAATATTTTTAAAAAGATTCCAAGTAATGAGTTTACCAATAATTGTATAGTTTTTGTTTGGGCAATATCCTTCAGCTCTCGGCAGGGATGGAATACCGACGTAGCTGTATTGCGCTGCGGAGGGATTTTCGTCTCGGATCCGTCTATAGCAAGGGAAGCATCCAGCTCTGCAAAGGGATCCCAGGGCAGAATAGATTAAGGTGACCAGCCCTTAACTAATATGTTCTAGACAGTAACAAAGAAGAAATATGCAATATTCCTTCTAAAAAAGTGACTTTAATAGCGGAATGCATGAGTACCGTGAAATTTAGGAATGAAGTCTTGTCTCCTGGAAAGACTGGCTGATTTGACAAGAGTGATTTTAGCTTTGGTTTTCATACCAATTACCAGTTTAACCAAAAATACTTGGAATAAGTTTTAAAGGCTTAGCTATATTTGCATATATCAAGTAATCTCCCTTTTCTCTGAATCATCATGACAGCCACTCACCCACAAAGTATGAAAATAATGAAAATAATGACATTATGAGTAATAGCAACAAAGAAAGAAAGTACGTGGGTCACGCTACCCAGCCCAGAAGGATGGGCGCTCCCACAGCAGCCTGGGGAAACAGTGCCAACAGCGAAAACAAAGAAAACAAAAAAGAAAAACAAAGTCTGTCAGATCGACAATGTAAAAATAGTGCTAAACAGAATCCTACTAATTTACAAAATAATGCGAGGTTTTTATCTAAATTGACTATTAATCCCTCCAACCGCAGGTAACGCAACCCGTATCCAAACAAGAATGAAACACGAAACTCGCGAATAAATGAATTCCCATACTCACATAAGGAGGATTGGCGAGGAACGGGGCCTTATACATAATTTTCTTCTTATTTTGCTGTAGTTTTGACCCATTCTTTTATACGGTCGCTATGTAATCGATTTCATGCATTTTTTTTCATAACCGGATGCCCTTCCTGACGCTATCCCTCTTTATTGACCCGAGCTTGGGACCGGCACTGACTTGGGCTTTCTTGTCCACACAACGGTTTGTACGGAATGCTATGACTGAAACACGGAACTCATAGTTATAAAGTGGATCCCGGAACTCACAGAGGGAGGATTGGCAAGTTACTGGAAGTCAAGATCGAGAGCACAAACGAAGAACCGAGTTTCCTGCAACTGCAGTGGGGATTCTTCTGGTAGATTAGACCGTTTTTGTT
>NC_061824.1:38923221-38933221 GCF_019202785.1 Penaeus chinensis
ATTTTCATGTGTGAGTATAAGAGTATTTCAGCTGAAGGTTTGGGAATCAGTAGAGCGGAAGATACGTTCGCAAGAGGTACGTTTCAGGGGCACGAAGATTTCTAACATTGGTTGAGACAGGTATTAGTGTGAATAATTCTACACGGCAAGATGATTTTTTAGTAGGAGACTGTAGCAACAAAATGATTCATCATTTATTCATCATTTTCCAAGCTTCCTGGGTAGACATATTTGGCTGAGGTTGTGCCACATGCCTTCCTCTTTTGGTTATATATTCACACACAAAAAAGAGGGAATTAAAATGATTCCTTCTTTTGGCTGAGTTCTTATGGTGCAAGTACTGAACCACAGATATTTTTTTCAGGAAAAGATACTTCCTGGGTTCTCTCCATTTAATTTTGCAAATCCAGTACCAAAACGATTCCATAGGAATTACTGATTACCAGGGATAACTCTTTCTTAGATGACTGTAATTTAGATGACTTGCAAAAAAGATCTTTCTGGCTCTTCACTGTTATTTTGCAGTTATTGTTGTTAATTTCATTATTGTACATATATTACCCACTTGCACAAAATGATGAGAATGCCCAAGGTGAATGATGACATGATTCTCATTAACAAATTGGTAAATATTTGTAAAATATTTAGCCTTCAACTTAAAGTGTGTCAGGCTTATGATTCTACCAGCATATTTTATTAATTTTGAAAATATTAAGCAAGGACACTACAACTTAAGTGTGCAAAAAAGAAATTGTAAATGTTAATGTATGAAAGAAATGCCATCATCTGTGTGCTTAAAAAAATATTTTTATAAAGTATTTACAAATTAGACTTTTTTCTATATATTTTTGTTATTTTAGATCAATATATTTAGGCAGGTTTCTTGAATGCTTTTCTAGAAATATAAATTTCTAGGCCTTTTGAATGTACATATACAGTCATCAAACATGAAGATGTCTCACTACACAGAGACTTTCATCAAAATTATCACAACTGGCAATATGTGTTTCCCTGCAAAGCATTAAGTAATTTTAATCTGAATAAAATTTGTGAAAAAGAACAAAATGGGTCATTGCCTTGCTCAAGGTTGCACCAAGTTCGAGAATATGATTTTCATCTGTCCCTTTATAGATGCTGTAGATAGGTATTGTAAAATGATTTTAATGTTTATGGGTTGTTTTTATTGTTTCAAGTCATACATTTTAAATAATCAAATTATTGACAAGATTTGTACTTGATCAGCAAAGGATATACATTCATCATAATCAAAATATGTGTTTCTCTGCAAAGCATAAAGTAATTTTAATCTGAATAAAATTTGTGAAAAAGAACAAAAGGGGTGAGTTGTCAGTTACTCTTTATTCATTAAAACCGATCAAAAGTGACAGGGAACTGAGACATATTCAGTTTGGATGATTACATTTTTGGACTCAATATGGTAATGTGTCTTCATGTGTTAATGGGACAACACATGTATGCTGGCACAGTGTTTATGTGTGTATGTTTTTATGTATATATTTATGTAGGAATTGATGTGTATTTGTGTCTGGCAGAGCTGATTTAGGATGAGAATTTGTGGCATATATATTTCTATGAGGTGGTGAAAGCAGCAGACAAATAGTATTTTTCTTGTGTTATTGTCTTCTAGATCCTGTTCTGTCTGACGTTCATCTTGCCTAGTATAGATTAGCATAGCAAGAAGAGTGACCAAATCGGCTAAGTTATGGAAGGGAAGACGGACACAGAATATCATTGGTGATTTTCTTATGCAAGGTTCACGTAAGACAGGTAGTCCCACATCCATTTAGCCTATTAGACCCAAAAAGGAAATTGACTTTTTCCTTGGGGGGCCATCCATTTTTTTCCATCACTTTGACAAGAGAACAGATAGAACTCTTTTCCCAAAGGCAGGGCTTAAGGTCAGCAGTTGTCCCGTCAGGATTTATATCTAGACAGGGTGGTGCTACCTGTCTTCAAATACCTTGATCTCATGTATGCGAATCGACTTTATTTTCTCTCACGGACCCTGACTCAGTATGCACAAGACCACCATAGACAGACAGCCTTGTCTTTACCCCCCAAAGGTCCAGTGAAGCTCAGGCGGCCAAGCAAAGTTTCATCGGCATCTTGTTGTCCATGGCACTCTACAAGCGATATAAAGGCCGGGCCAACTTCCTCCCTCTGCTGCACTCCCTCTATCTCCATAACAACGGCACTTCTCTAAAGGTGCAGGCTCTAGTCTTGTCTTCAAAGGGGTCAGGCGTCCTTTGGGGGCATTGGCGAGTTTATTTATTTGTGTCCTTTTTTTTTCTTTTCTTTTTTATTGGTTTATTTATTTGATGTTTAAGTGCTTTTTTATTTTTATTTTTTATTATTATTTTTTCTTATTTTTTTTTTCTTTTATGTTCACTGATTTTGTATAATTATTTCCTTTTTGCCATTGAAGGTTATGAGTGTTTTTATGTTTGCTTTTCCAAATTCTTATAATTGTTATTATTTTTGTTTTATTCATATTTCTCTTTTTTTTTTATGTATTGTGCTTATTTGCATATTTTTGATAGATCTGTTTGTGAATCTAAGGCATTCTTTCTTTATTCATTAATTCTCATTTTTTCATTGTTTTTATTTATGGGCTTTGTTCTTTCGTATATTTCTTTGGAAGGTTTGTATGCAATTGTTTTTTCTGATTCTTTGCAAGTTGCTTTACAGTACTTTTATGGTCTTCTGTAGGCTTACCTTTACAATAAGTCTAATATGATTTTTTTACTTATAACTCAAAAAGGATATTATTAAGTTTTTATATATAAATGATAACTATTCTTACTTTGTTGGTCTATAGCTTAGTTTAACTCTGTTTCTTGTCCTTCCCTCTCCCTCCCCCCTCCCATATCCCCTCTTTCTCCACTCTTCTCCTCTTCTCCTCCTCCTCCTCCTCCTCCTCCTCCTCCTCCTCCTCCTCCTCCTCCTCCTCCTCCTCCTCCTCCTCCTCCTGCTAATCCTCTTCCTCCCATCCCTCCATTCCTCCTTCCCCTCCATTCCTCCCTCCCACCCCCCTTCCCCCTCTTAGTTATGCACTTAATATTAAGCACAACTATCATTTTAATAATTACACCATAATCTATTTCCCTATGTATCTCTCTCTCACTCTCTTTCTCCAACACACAGGTAAATAGAACGCTACATGAAATTGGCCTCACCACTCCCCCCTGCAAGCTGTTTGAGGTGTTGAGGCAGTGTTCGACTGTGCCATCAGACCCCATATGGGATTGGAAGGATGAAGTTGAGGTAGGGAACCCTTGCATGCCTGTCTGTGGGTATTTTGCAAGGGTGGGTTTGTGCCTTCGAGAATGTGTGTGTGGGGGCACTGTGGTAAGAGGTAGGTGAGTCTCTGGTGATGCAGGAAGCTTGGAGAAAGTCTTCCTTAGTTAATCAGGGCATTGTGTGTGTGTGTGCGCGTGTGCGTGTGTGCGTGTGTGCGTGTGTGCGTGTGTGCATGTGTGTGTGTGTGTGTGTGTGTGTGTGTGTGTGTGTGTGTGTGTGTGTGTGTGTGTGTGTGTGTGTGTGTGTGTGTGTGTGTGTGTGTGTGTGTGTGTGTGTGTGTGTGTGGTAACATTTTTGAGGATGTGTTCTTTTTTTGAATGGTTTGCATTTATGATATATGTATATTTTTTCTTTATATTTGGAATGTCATATATGATTATCTCTGGGTGTTTGCAAGGGAGGAATTGTGTGTATGGTACAGCATATTGGTGAAAGTGACATTTTCTTTTTCTTTTTTTTCTCATAGGTCCTGTTTCTTAGCCAGCAGTTGGATGTTTGTTTTATGTATATAGATTGTGTTTTATTTTATTAGAGGTAAACAAAAAATATTTATATATGCATATGCTTTATATGTGGTCATATTCCTTTCTATTATGTGTATCCATCCGTTACACTCAGAAAAATAGCCTTATTCTTGCTGGATTTCTGGGACAGTTTGAGAATAAGGGATTGGATTTTGTATCAATGTACATAGATGTTTATATACTTCAGTGATATCGGGGAATGGGCCTGAATATTGCACTCTTTATTTCTACAGCATGCACTCAAAATTGTCCACCACAGACCAACACCTTCCCCACGGAAGTATAATGCAGAAAGAAGGAAATCACGTAGCGTTCTTCCAAAGGCAACCACAGGTAGTATGGAAATCAATAACCATAACAGGCATTTTCTTTTTTCAGCTTGTACTTACAGCTTTCACTTTTCTTGTATTGGATTGTAGCTGTTGCCTGATAGAGTGGGAGATTACAAGATTATATTTATTATTATTATTATTATTGTTTTATTTTATATTTTATTTTTTTTTCATGTCTTTTTTTTTTCTTCACTGGGACTGGGTTTTGATGTAGAGAAGTCAGCACAAAGTAGAATTAGAGATTCTTAACTTTGGAGAGAGAGAGTACCAATGAGCTGTTGACTCACTGACATGATTGGCACCACAGCTACTTGTACTGGCTAGATTGCTCTGGCTAAATGATCTGCGAAAGATTCTTGAAATCAGTGATGGGAGGAGGGAAATTCGTAATGATTTTTGTCTCAAGGGAGAGATTTGTCTTAGTTATTATATATGACAAAAGTAGAAGTCAGGACAGAGAATGCCTATTCTCTGTATCAGTAATATTTAATTTGCATTATATACAAACCTTACTGAGTGAATATGAATCAGTGACATATGAGCCATTGTTATTTAATGTTAATCATATATCATTAATATATAAAGTTTAGTCATTTATGTTAGAAGAAATTAGACTCCACATTTTCATAGACTCCTTTTTCTGTGCCTGTGACACCTCAGTGATCTCGTATAGCCTATGCTGGGACTCCATCCAGCACCCGCAGTACTCGTCACATAACCAGAAGAAGAACCCTGATCCATTGATGGCACAGGCCTACGCGGCCAGGAACAGGGTGCCTTTCCTCATGACGTACAAGGATCCAGACATCCGCTTAGCCGATAACATCTCCTTCGAGGAGTTTGTGCCCGATTCCGAGGACTTTATCCGGGTGAGGGAGCAAATGAAAAAGGAGGTACAGAAGATCCTCATCAAGTATCTGAAGGTGTTCAACAAACTGAGTATCACAGAGCACCACCAGTACTCGGACCTCATGATGCAGAAGAACTACACGGTGAGGGGTGTTTTCTTCTGTTGTGTTGTTGAGGGATATGATATAACATATGTACACATGGTAAAACAAGTATCTGTGCACTTTATACATGAATCATTATGACACTATAGAATGAAGGACAGTGAAAAGTAGTGGCTGACTTAATACATGTTTGTAGCCCAGTGCTTTTTCCATTTGAATCTTCTTTAATGTTTTGCTTCCTATTAAAAATGATGCCAGCATATTAACTACTTTCATGGTTTTCTGTTGACTTTATATATGAAATAAAGATAAGTGAATACTACTTTTATCAAAACTTTGTATGTCAGAACAAGCTGTGATGATCATGTGTTTTGTAGGGACCACGGATCATCATCAAAAAAAGTGTTAGGGGTTTTGGAATGCTACTAAATAAAGCCTTAAGTGTTATAGGTTTCAGAAGGACAGTAAAAGTGAAGTTGATGGGCAATATTGATAACACTGTAACCCTCTGCACTAAAACTTCTTGCCAATGTATGGCATGTATGGCAGAGTTATGAAACAATTGGTAAGTGGTTCGAACCATATAAACAAGCCACAGTCAGGTATGCCAACCCTCCCACAACATCAGCAGTTGCTTTAAGGTTTATGATAAGCATCACACCCCCTGTGCACTGATATATTTTTACTGTGTGTACATGGGTAGAGGAGAAACTGAAATTATGTATTCGTATCTTGTCATATTTATATATCTTCTCTATATGTATGAAAATAGTTCTTTTAACCATTGTTATTAGCCATTTCATTTTCCTATTTCCATAAAAGCAAAGATTTTCAACTCGTGATCTGAAAATTGTCTGCAGGTTGATTTAGGGTCTGTCTTCAAAAGTCCAATAGACAATGGCAATGTGGCTCTCATACTGAAAGACCTTAAGATGTACATGCCCTGTGACGAAGGAGAAGCCACTCCACTCTGCGTATTTGGGAACAAGAGGAGCGTTGAACGGATGGTGTGCGCCAAGGATGTCATGTCTTGTTTTTCCGAGAAGGAGGACAGATTAGATGGTCTGGAGCCCTGTGTGACAGACTATGGCCGTCAAATACTCTTAGCTCAGGTATGGGATGGATTGCATTTTTTTACTAGCATGTGCAAAAAAATCACTAGCTCAGACAGGGATTATTTTTTCTGTCTTTCTTTCATCAGCTTTCATATAACTGTTTGTTTGTATTGACAACCCTGTTTAAGCTCCAAAGATTCATTCAATGATTGTTTATCCCTTGCAGGATATCATCAAAATCTTCTATCCAAGTGATTTAACAAATGAGAGTGGAAGCCTGCACCACATCTGCACCAGTTTCAAGCCAGGGGTCACGAGAAGTGAAAACCTTGACTTCAAGGCAATCAGCTCTTTGCTCGAGCTGGTTGCTCATGGCCATACAATGGCCATGGCTAAGCGGAAGCTGCACTTGCTGATGCCTGGTGGGAATAGTCTGAGCAACGAGGAGAGAAAGAGAATACTAGAGAAGATCTCTGAGGAAATTGTGAATGAGATTTGGCCCAAGATTGACACAGCCTCCCTTGATGTTGTGCGGCAGTCAAGTGAGCCAGTTAGAGATGGAGGTAATTCAGACTTCAAAGAGAAGGAAACTAGTTTTAGAATTCTTCCAATGACTTGTAAATGTCCTGATCATTTTTTTTTTTTCTCTTGAGTTTTTTCACTGAATCACCATCTCTCTCCTCTCAGAGTGTTCCTTTGGGGACTGCGTCAATTTCAAGGACAAGGCCTTGCTACCATGTACAGAACGTTGCAGCCGCCCCTTCTATTTCTGCTGCAAAAAGCCCCTAAATGATGGTCTTGTGGAATGTGGCCGCAGGGAAAACTGCCCTCGTGGTGCCTGGTTCCACCTCAACAAGAAGTGCTCGGGATTGTCTGAAGCTCCTGAGGGTAATGTACCCATTTCTTACTTTCCATGATTGTGTTTCTTATTTGATCTGAAATGAAAAACACTGTGTAGAGTATGTACATATGTATATGTATGTATGTTTGTGTGAATTTTTATATATGTGTGTGTGTGTGTGTGTGTGTGTGTGTGTGTGTGTGTGTGTGTGTGTGTGTGTGTGTGTGTGTGTGTGTGTGTGTGTTATATAATATATATATATGTATGTGTATATATATGTATATATATATATATATATATATATATATATATATATATATATATACATGTATATGTATGTATAATGTATAATGTGTACATATATATATATATATATATATATATATATATATATATATATATATATATATATATATATATATATATATATATAGATATGTGTGTGTGTGTGTGTCTGTACAATCAGCAGGTATGCAGATTTTTTAATATCAAGAGTCGTAAGCGTTTGTTATAAGAATTGTTTTACCGACAGATGACTGGCTTTGCAGCTCGTGCGCTTCCAACATAGACAAGCTAAAGCAAGTGGAGGAGGTGGACCGGGTGTGGGAATACCACCGTGGCCTCCTGTGGTATAGCCTCTTCTTCTGGGTGGCCAACTCAGCTGAGCGCCAAGGGAACGGCTGGCTGCTGCACGCGGTCTGGAAAGTGTGCATGCCAATTTTCGAGAACCACGGCCACACCGAGTTCTTGCATCTGGGCTATTCCTTCCTCTCGGGTACGTATGGCTGACGGGAATTTAAAGCAGTGGAAGTAGGTTGAAGTTCAAATGGTCATGGATTTGGTAATGTGCTAAAACAAAGATTTACTGACTTCCTGAGTGGATATTTGCATGTATATGAATAGGTGATTTTATATATGTATGTATGTATGTTATTTTTTGTTTTGTTTTGTTTTGTTTTCCAAACACTACATATTTATACCCATGTATAAATTGACCTTGTCATGAAGATCCAAATTTAACTAACTAACTTCACAGCTGTGGCTGGAAGAATCTCACGCATGGCTTCACATGATGCTGTTCACAACCGGACTGTGAACTTGAAAGGGGGTCCCAACAACATGAGCTGGGACAGAGCCATTGAGATATTCAATCAGGAATTCCTACGTAAGTTTAGCATCTGTTTGAGTCTGGCCTTATTTTTGCGAATGGTGATTGGCTTTTGATGTGATTTTCAATGTTGTTTTATTATTTTCTTAATCATATATTTGGTGATAAATTGTTTTTAGTTTTATGCTTTTAGAGCAAAATTATAATGACCTGCAGATGTATTAGATTTCTGCCTGTCCTCCAGATGTAGATCTTATTTAGAATCTTGTTTGATGTTTGTTTGGAGCTTTGTTATTTCTTTGTTCTCCAAACTAACATTATTACTTTCAAATGAATTTTATTTTTGGTGATAATTTTGCCTTATGATATTCATTGTCTCACGTTTTTATTAGTCTCTTCCTTGGCTAGTTCTCACTTTTATCTGTAATTTCCACAATTTGTTTTTTATGTGTTTAATCCTCTCCCTATACATCAGTAACTGCCCACTCAAGTGCTGTGTAGTGCAGTAGTAGCGTTCTACTGGTGGATTGTAACCCTGGCCATTCCTTGGACACAGAGGATAACTTTGAAGCAAATATAAATAGACAGCCTGTCACACCAAGAATAACCATTATAACAAAATATTATTACAGTTATTGTTAATTACTCCCCACCTCACAACCTGTAGGAAAGCCAGAGGACAAGGCAAGTGTGAGCACAAGAGCCACCAGCTGCTGGACGCGGTCAGTGAATGCGGCATGGGAGAAGAATATCTGCAACAAGCCAGACATGAGAGAGCGGGACCTGAGCCGGCAAGTCGAAGAATACGTCTCTCTCGTCAACTCCCTCAAGATCCTGGATAAAGTGCCTGGCCGTCAGTGGTACAAGGACATGGAATTTGCCCACAGCCTCCATGTTAAGGAACCTGAGAACTTCATCAAGACGCTTAAGATCTTCTGTGACAAGGATGTTGCCCGCCAGATGAATGAGAGGGAGACTGAATCAGAGGTGCTGGAGTGAACTGCCGAAAAAGGAAATGCGCTTGTGAGAGAAGGTGTGTGATTTTTCTGACAAAATGAGTTAAAAGTAAATATGTAGAGTTGTAGAGTTCACCACCTGTTGTTAAGTCTCAGATGGATAGTGACTAAAAGGCTGTTGTATAATACTGCTGTAGCCATAATGATGAAGTCAGTCTTTTGTTAACTATGTTTTTACTTTTTTTTTTCTTATTCTCTTTTGATTGTTGAGAGACAGTTTAAAGATATTTGTATTTTGTAAAGAAATTGAATATCATGGTAGTCCACTATATGCAGTTAGATACTCCTGTATGGGATCTTTTTCTTTTTAATGTTTGTGATTTGCATAACTTGTGTTTCTCCTTGATATTAACCAGAAAAGCTTACCAAGTACACACAGGAAGAGAAAAACATTTTCTTTATGTGTATATAAGTACACAATTATTTCAGATCAGATTGTTTTAATTTGACTATTATATTTTTGGTTTATTCATACCAATTTTAATCCAGTGTGCACATATCGGAGAAAAACACCTGCTGCATTTTAGCCTTGAAGAGTTAATCATTAGAGTTTTTATACAAGTTCCATGCATAGTCTCTCTCAGAATAGACTTGAAATGTAATCCAGAGATCCACTCCTCCTCAGCATACACACTGGACATGTTTTTGTAATAGCTGAAACAGAATGAGGTATCAGCATAAGTTATTTCAAGATGCATTGTGCCGAGGTTCCTTTATTTATCATCATAACAGAAGTTTAGAGATTCAGGGAGACTCAGTGACAATAACATTTATTTTTTTGTTTTCCTGATTTCTTGTTGAGTTTGTTTTTTCATTTTTTTTGTCTGTTTTATATTATCTCATTTTATTT
>NC_061824.1:38935721-38938221 GCF_019202785.1 Penaeus chinensis
TAATTGTTTTATAGACCATGCTGTTACAATTTCACCCAATGCCGCTGGGAAAATTTTGTGTTCACTGTAGTATTGTTTTGTGAAATGTCTCTAAACCTAGATTGCTCCACAAGTGCTTAGCCACAGATGAATCAATTTGTAGACCTGTGATGTTATTTATCATCATTGCTGATATCAATGTAGAATAAAAGAAAATATTTTCAAAAATGTAAAGAAATGGGTAAACTGATGAGATAGATGGAAATTTGCTCACTGATGACAAAGTACTTTTGGTGCCATCTATGTGTAAAGACAATTAATAAACTAATCTCACAAAGGACAAGCCATCCCCGGCGACATTGGGTTAACAGGCTTCATCAATATACAGATTGCGAGGGGAGGTAAAAAGACATGTTGTTAGGGATATGTATTCATTACATGTTTATATCATACTATTCAAAAGAGAATGTACTAGATGCAGCGTAGGACAAATTTATTTAATATTTTCGTTCTGTAAAGACTAGAATATACTGTTTGGTGGTTTAAGATTCATATACTGTCCAGATAACTTAAGATACAGCAGAGTGAGCATAGAAGAGTGGTTAGAGTCAGGTGGGCACATCTTTATTATGATTATTGAATTCAGTAATTCACAAACACAGTATGTATTTTGTATAGTTCCTATCATGTCATGTCATATCACATTTATTAACATTTCATATCTCCTTATTGTTGATAAACTTTGGAATATGAGGTAAGAAAATGGTGGCTGCAGGAATTGTAAATATTGATGAAATAACTCCCTTGATTTATTGACATATGGGTGACCTAAACATTTTGTAAATGATAAATATACCTTCAAGCTGGTGGGCAGGTTCAAGACAGGACAGTATGGTCTGTAGGGCAGCCATCATTCAGTGCTTACCTAAGATCTATCAGCGGAAAAGAGCCGATTGGGGGAAATGATGCTGGATAAATATCACTGTATTTTAAAAGGTCAATGTATATTCTTGAAACTCACTATATTGGAAGAAATACTTTTAACTGTGAACCATTGTATCCACTCAAAATCATGGCACTGTGACTCCAATTACATATATCAGGTTAACCCCTTGGTGACGGGTGAAGAAAAGTAAAATGAAGAAAGTTTGTATATCTCTGTTGGTTATATATATAATTTTTATTATTACCAGATATTGTTCAGTAATCTTCAAGAAAAAGGAAGGAAACTTGAGATGGCCGACAATGCACATTCTGACAAAGACAACCAGATCAGATATGTACTTTGACAGTGTAAAGGTTGACACTGTGAAATTTGATGAAACAGAGTTTTTAGTTGGTGCTAGTAATTTAGTGAGAGGTGCTCTTTGCAGGTCTTTTTCTGTTTTTTCCTTTCATGTGTCATATTGCTTTGACATGTTGGCCATCAAACTGATTGCATCCTTTTCTACAAGATTATGTATTTTGGATTGATAAGATTAATTGTTCTTGGGTAATTAGGAAACCAAAATTCTGAGCTTCTGAGGAGAACGCCCTAGGGCTTGGTCCCTGGAATTATATGGACCTGGAGCCGCAAGACCCCCAGGGAATTTTCAAACTTTCATAGACAGGCATTCTCATCCAGGCATTTGCTGGTTTAGTAAATGAAAAAAACATATATTGACAGAATAGGAAGAAAAACAATTGAAATGTTGTACTATGTTGCATTTCAGACATAGCATTTTGTTTGTTTATTTTGGAGTTGGTAATGTATTTCTGGAGCCAAAACCTGTGTTATGATTGGCTTTGAAAGTGATTTTTTTTTTTTCCCTTTATAGTATAAAATGGAAATGATATCTCATGCAGAGTGATATTCAGTTTCATATATTTAATGAAAAGCTTAATATTAGTCAATACAGGAGTTTAGTACTGTAAATGTTTCTCACTGAGTCAAGTTATTTCCATTTATTTTTTTGCTGGAAAGTAATGACTGATTCACAACGGGTAAAATTTCAATTGAAGTATAGCCAGGCCCAGCGCGCATTAGTGTGTGCCGCTCCATGCCTGGGCTAACATCATGACCTAATTAGATTTTAAGCAGTGTGAGCAAGTTAGATAAACCCAAGCTTTTGTCAAAGCTAGTTTTGAAAAATATGATTAATGTTTAAATTTCCTCCCAAGAAATTGTACATGTGTAGAGAAGAGTTATGCAAATAGATTCAGGATATTTATCATGAAGGTTGAGGGCTTCTTTTAGAAAAATGGAGACTTAGGTTTTGTATACAAGTGAACAGAAAAGGTATATTCTATTACTTTTATTTGATTTAGGCACTAATCTTGCAAACCTGAATGTTTTATTTAGTAACCTTTGATTTACTTATATTTTTGAATGTTTTAGAAATATATATATATATGTAGTATATATTGCAAATGCTTAAATCTGTGTGTTGTGTGGGTGATGGGAGTATTTGCGGATTCCTGATACAGCCTTGTAGAAATAGTGATAACACAAGTAATGAACTGTCAATGTCCTATGTGTAAG
>NC_061824.1:38943221-38963221 GCF_019202785.1 Penaeus chinensis
ATTAATATAATGTACAGATATATATACACATATATAAGATATAAGGGGGAAAGTAAACTGGAGGAGTTATATATACACATATATAAGATATAAGGGGGAAAGTAAACTGGAGGAGTTATAATTAATGAATAAAGAAAAGGAGAGGGAAGAATAAGAGAGAGAGAGAGAGAGAGAGATGGAGATGGAGATGGAGATGGAGAGAGGGGGGGGGGACAGAGACTGTGTGTGTGTGTGTGTGTATGTGTGAATGTGTGTGTGTGTGTGTGTGTGTGTGTGTGTGTGTGTATAGATATATATAATAGATATATTATATATATTATATAGATATATATGTATATATGTGTATGTATATATATATATATTTATATATTATATATATATATATATTTATATAATATATATATACACATTTACATATATATGTTTACATACATATACACATATTTATACATATGCATACATACATACATACATATAAATATATATATATATATATATATATATATGTATATATATATATGTATATATATGAGAGTAAGAGAGGGATAAAGGGACAGAGACACAGGTGTATATATATACACACACACATATATATATGTGTGTGTGTGTGTATGTATGTATATATATATATATAGATAGATAAATATATATATAATATATATTATATGTATAAATACATATTTATAAATATATATACATATATATACATACATATACATACATACATACATACATACATACATACATACATACATACATACATATGGTTGGACACATGGTCCCACCAACTGTACCCCATGATCCGGCACAAGGACCTGTTTCAAAAGGCATCAAGACCCGATTCCAAAGCACAAGATAGCGTCCAGGTTTCACTACATCATCATTTGGCAGCTATCGCCGGCGGGGCGCATAGCCGCATCCACCCTTCGCTTCCACCTACGAGGGTCCCTCATGGCGAGCTGCCAGGCAGGGGCCCGGCCCATCTCTAGTTCCTCACGACAGGTTTGATCGATCTTCCCAAGCCACAACTTCCACGGTCGTCCCACAGGCCTCCTTCACCCAGGATTGTCCTGCGGGAATCGAGCAAAGTGGCCGTATAGCCGGAGTTGGCGATCGAGGATTGTGCAAGTAACAGGTCCTGTACCGGTCTCACGGTGCAACCGTTGGTTGGACACATGGACCCACCAACTGTATCCAATGTTCCGGCGCAAGGATCTGTTACAAAAGGGATCAAGACGAGATTCCAAAGCACAAGCGTCCAGCTTTCTCTACCGTAAAGAAAACTGGCAGTATCAGGTCCTTAAAGACGCGTAGCTTGGTCCTTCTGCACAGGTACCAACATCTCCAAATACTCTTGTCGAGAATTTCATGACCATTGCTGCCAGGCCAATCCGTCTTCTGTCTTCCTGGTCTGACAGCCCAGAGTCATGAACTGCATTACCGAGGAATATAAAGCTCTCGGTCAGCTTGATGTTGTCACTGCATGCACATACCGACTGAACAGGATCTCCTGGCAGACACACAAAATCCTGGATCTTGGTCCTGGTCCAGGAGACCTCTAGCCCCAGGGGCTTCGCTTCATTGCTAAATGCACCAAGGGTAGACTCAGAAAGAATAGCAACGCCATCAGCAAAGTCAAGGTCTGTATCTTGATATTGCCCAGAGTTGCTCCACAGTGACTTAGGACAGTAGCTCTAGCCAGTATCTAGTCCATGCAAGTGTTGAAAAGTGTTGGTGCAAGAACACAGCCTTGCCTCACTCCTGAACTAACAGGGAAGAAGCTCGACAGGCCCCCACCACACTTTACAACACTTTCAATTTCAGTCTTAAGATCTCCCAGAATGATTTGCGATGCACTGTATCAAATGCCTTCTTGAGGTCGATGTTGGCTGCAAGCAGCCCACGCCTAAACTCACGTCGGCGTTCTACAATGACTCGAAGGATACGGTCTATTGTGGACTTAACAGAAGTGAATTCAAATTGCTCTGGCCTCTGGTGCCTCAGCAGGTGGTCTCTGATACGCTTCAGAAGGATGCGAGCGAGAACCTTGCCTGGTATACTGCGTAGTGAAATGCCTCGATGATTGCTGCAGTCCCACCGATCCCTTTTCCCCTTCTAGAGAGGGATGACCACACCCCTCAGCAGGTCAGGGGGAATGGTACCAGTCTGCCAGATGGCAGACAGGATAGCATGCAAGCCCCCTGCATTGGTTCTCCACCAGCCTTTAACAGTTCAGCTGGGATGCCCCAGATACCCTCTGCTTTACTACTCTTCAGCCTGGAGATCGCCTCCCTGACATTAGTCAGGGAGGGTGGAACCACACTGATGGATGGGTCTGGCAAAGGAATCTCGAAACTCTCGCATCCAAGTTAATTGTTGGTGGATCAACCTGGTACAACTGTTCAAAATACTCAGCCCAACTCACCTGCCTATCAGGATCTCAGATTATCTGGTCACTTGCTGAGCGGACTGCAGTCATCTATGAGGATGTCTTTGAGTTCAGCTTTCGCAGGGCTTGGTAGGCAGAAAGAAGGTCATTTACTAGGAAATGGTTTTCGACCTCCTCTGCAAGATTCCTGATAAACTGCTCCTTCTTAGCAGTGACCTAGTCCTGCACACCAGCGAATAATGCAAATCGCGATCCCCTGACAGTCGAGCCGCGCGACAGACATCTGTGGCACCCAGTGTCTCTTGCGAGATGAAATTCTGTCTTGCTCTTGGGCATTCACCAGTCAAGTCATGCCCCTGAGTGCTGTGAAACGACCAGAGATAGCCTCAGCAAATCCCCAGGCACACTTCCCTTCCTTGAATCCGTCCTCATGAAACACCCTAGGGTGTTCATTGGAGCGACGGGGGGTTCTAAAGTGGACCCGGAGAGTAGCCACACCTAACCTATGATCAGTTCCACAGAACTCGGCGCTCTGGAGAATCCTCCAACGAGTGCTAACGAGGATATGGTCGATCTCCTAGGCTGTATTGCTGTACCAAGTCCAACGATCGGATCAGAACGTTGATACCAAGAGCAAGAAATCCTCAATTTCTGGTACCTAGCCAAGTCCCAGAAAAGGAGGCTATTCTCTCTACCAGCATCAGCTCCTGAGTCAAGTGAACCGACAGACATCTCATAGCCAGCTCGGTTGCAGCCATATACTGCATTGAAGTCACCCAGAACAATATGAATATCTCGCCGAAGACAGCTGTCTGTCTCAGATGCAAGTTTGACGTAAAACATCTCTTTTACATCAAATTCATAAACATCAGTAGGAGCGTACACAGCAATAAGAGTCATGAAGTCAAATGTAAGCTTCAGTCTCAGTACCATTATACGCTCATCGACTGGAGTGACCTCTACTACCGAGGATTGAAGTCTGCTGGAGATGGCTATGGCTACTCCCTGGAGATGGTGGCCATCGCTGCGGCCCGACCAGTAATAAGTGTAGCCATCCATGCTAATTTTGCCGCTGCCAGGTCTTCTCACCCCCGAGAGAGCAGCCACCTCAACTCTCAGCTGCTTCAATTCCCTCGACAGTAGTGGTATATATATATATATATATATATATATATATATATATATATATATATATATATATGTTAAACTTCAAGTAGGCTGTCAGATCGGTTTGCTGAGCAGACTGCAGTCATGAGGATGGCTTTGAGTTTAGCTTTCGCAGGGCTTGGTAGGCAGAACGAAGGTCATTTACTAGGAAATGGTTTTCGACCTCCTCTGCAAGATTCCTGATATATGTATATATGTATATAGATATATATATATGTGTGTGTGTGTGTGTATGTGTGTGTATACACATACACCCGCGAACGTGCGCATGTATATCAAAATATGTATTTTACCATCAGTTGCAAAGACGGCACACAGGAAGCCACCGGAGCACTCGTTCGGGCCCAGCGCCTTCCTCTTGTAGATGATGGTCAAGCTGTTCGCGGGCACCCTGCCGTTTGGGCCTTCATCCCCGCAGAAGGTCGCCGGCTTCGCTCCGCTGAAACGAAAGCGATTTGAGACCAGGGGGCCCTTCGGCTTCCTGGGCGAGCGACGTGGGCACAGGCTGAGAGGCCTCAAGGAAGGTTTTGAAAAGTGAGCTATTCTAGAAACAGTTTTGAGCGACGACCTATATGTATGTATATATGTATATATATATATATATATATATATATATATATATATATATATGTGTGTGTGTGTGTGTGTGTGTGTGTGTGTGTGTGTGTGTGTGTGTGTGTGTGTGTGTGTGTGTGTGTGTGTGTGTGTGTGTGTGTGTGTGTATGTGTGTGTATATATATAAATACATGTATATATATATATAATTTAGAAAGAAAAATGGAAGGAGTGTGGCCCTAGGGCGGGGGGGGGGGGGGCAAGTCGGACTTTGCTGGAGGCAAACAGAGCCTTGAGGGTCAATTGCCTCCCCCCTCCCCAGGCCCCCCAAAGGAGACAATTTGTGTTATTGTCAAAGTTCGTCTGGCGTCGTGATTATATTATAAAGGAAGGTAGAGTGTGATGACATCCTGACATTAACTGGTATGTAATTGGCTTTGCAATGAAGAGAAAACTACGGATTTAGGAGCTGCAAAATTCAACAGTAAACAGCCGTGACAAAACTCGATGGGAATGTTCACGAAACCTCGTAAATACAGGAAATCAGTTTACCTTATCTTCAGGATCATTTTCTCAGAACCACAGCCTGCAGGATTTAAGTTAAACTGGGGACACACAACGTCTATCATTGCTCCAGCTGGAGCCTGTGGGCGACACGAAATCACACTTTTTAATGACTTTGACCTTTGAATCACTCCAATTAAGAAAGATGTAAACGTCCGAGATGGATTTATTCCATCATATATATCACTGGTGAACAACCAACATCTATTCCATTTCTGACATTTTTGGAATAAACTTGTATTGCCAGTATGATTCTCTAACAAACTGCCAGTATCACTCCTATCTGTTGTATAGTAAACCCATTTTAAATCCCAAATGACAAGAATTCTTACCTTAACTGAATACGAGCACTTCGCTTTGGTTCCGTCATTATCTGAAAATAATAGAGCACCATCCCCTGCGTCTAAGTTGAATGTTTCCTTACAGCCCTGCCTGCTTCCTGAAAGACACGTAAGCATATCATTAGCATTGATCTGCCAGAAGAACAAGATTTAACATATGTATCATATATGTATCCGACATTTTTTGATAAATGAAAATAATTATCATTATTATTTTACCATTATCATCGTTATTATTATTACTAATGTTATTATTATTATTAAGGAAAAACTGCATATATATATACATATATATATACATATATATATATATATTCATGGCACTCTACGTAATTTAATAATACGAAATTCTTACCTTCGTTTCCCATGTTGGTCATTACTAATTTGGGGAACATCTTCTCAATATCGATGTCATTTTTCGAAGTCTTCAAGAAATCCCTCCATTTACTCTGAAATAATTAACTGAGCATTAATAATGATCGCGGCAGTAAAGACGAGAATTTTAATATTAATGGTGGTGATGATAGATATTTTTATCATGGCAATAAGATAATATAACCATAGTGTGAATGGTTATGTCATTACTGCCAAGAATCAGTGATCACATGAATAATGAAAATGAAATTGCACCTGAACGATAATGATAGCACCCCTAACCATTGTTATTAATCCTAACTGCAACAAAGAGTGGTACCAACGACGCTAACTAATTGTTATTGATACTAACTACAAGAACAACGATTGAAATGATTATGAAATAGCTTACAGAAACAGAAGGCTCTTGGGCGTGGGCGGTGGGCGTGAGGATCGACAGGAGGAAGGCGGTCGCCGAAGCCAGAGTCACAAACACTCGAACACATGGGCCCTTCATGCTTGGATTACTTGTTTGTAGCTAGATAAGTAGATAGGTGGTTAGATAGTTAGTTCCATTGGTCGATGGTATACGTATGCATGCATGGGTTCGAGGCGAAAGGTGGACGAGATAGTCTCTCTCTCTCTTTGTCTCTGTCTCTCTCATTCTGTTTCTATCTGCTTGTCTCTGTCTCTCCCTCTCAGTCTGTCTGTCTTTGTCTCTCTTTCTGTTCTTATCTATCTGTCTGTTTCTGCCTGGTATTTGTAATCAGAAAGATAATTAAATATACACATATTTCTGACGAAGATTTTAGTCGCAATTGGTCAAATACAGTTCTTGCGTTGTGAAAATATTCATTCTCACCTCTATAACTCTTTATTGCTGTATCTAACTCAATAGACAGAAGAATATTGACAAACCCACGATCTTCTACCATTGTATAATCAAGTAAGTATTGACGGACTGGTACCTTCTGGCGCTTAAAAGTTGTTTGATGAAACAGAGCTTTGTGAATTAAATCAGACTTGAGCGATGATGTAGATGATCGTGATGGTGAGATAACACAAAAGAAATGAAACTTTGTATAATATGCGCATGCCAATATATAATTACCAAATCCTATCAGGAGGTAAAAATCATATTAACACCTGCCTTTTGAACTGATCTCTTACTGATCCCTCATGTTCAATAAGAAATGTTTTTTTTTCGTATTCAGTACATCCCATAGAAGAGTGAATTCTGAACCTTAACTAAAAAGACCAGTATATGACATGAACAAAAAATCAAAGTGTCTAATTTAGCGGAAAAAACGGAATATCGTGATCAATAAAGATTAATTTATTGATAATAAAACTATATTTGAAGAGGTAGAGAGATAGATAAAATAATAATTTCGGTGGAAACTAAAAGTAGCGAAACTCCATTACTAACACACAAAAAGCAAGACAAAATAACTCATATAAGTAAAATGAAATACTCCCATTTCGCTCAATACACCCAAACGGAAAAACCCATACAGTTCCTCGAGTCGAAATCCAAAACAGAAATTACGCAAATTATACAAATATAATAATATACACCATTTTTTCTACATAAATAGAAAAACATTTCTCTCAGTCAAATTCTTTACCGAAAGAGAATAACCAACGGAAAAAATATAAATTACACATATACAAAGTTAAACAAGTTATACAAATAAAACAAAGTACTTAAATTACTCCTGAAAAACAAAGGAATGAAGTTATGCAAATTACAGAAAACTGAACAAGTTATACATATAAAAACAAAGTACTCCATTTTCTCCACATAAATAGATACACCCATACATTTCCCCAAATATTCTAACTTCTCCCAATCCACGTAAAAAGAGCTCCTTTGGTCAAAATTCTTACCGAGAGCAACGAAAAGCGCACAAGTTTCGGGGTCGGAAGCTCTTGAAGAACTATGGGTCTGGCCACCACTCCGGAGCGATGAAACTTTAGTAACGACTTAGCAACAGTTACTGTGTTTTGTTATTGCAAAATTGGCAAGTGTGCCGAGCCAAGGTTGTCTATATATGTAGGAAAGAAATGGTATGATATAAGGTACAAGTGTGTTGTATTGGCAGGTAGTACTTATCTAAAGGTTTCGTGTTGCCCATTGTTGCAAACTAGGTTATATTCGAAGCAAGTGAAGCTACTTGTTCTAATATACATGCTAGAGAAAATAGCTGAAACTGGCGATCCACACGTAGAATGGGGTGGGTGGAGGGAGTTGAAAATCTAAAAGAATTAAAAGATGGAGCCAGATATTTCTTTACCGGAAACGCACATTCAGGCAGCGCGTTTTAAGTAATTCATACATACATTTCCATAAATCTCCCTGCACAAAGAGAGGCAAATAATATTATATTGGCATTAAATTAAACTTGCAACTCGATCTCTTTAAGATTTTCTCATAAACTTCCATATTCCTGACATGTAAAGAAAAAATAAATACGTCAAAACCTTGAACATCTTTTGACTCAGACATAATTTTCACTAGATTACAGATTGCTGTAGATGCGAAACTGATAAAGGCCACTGGAAACTACTTCAAAAAATCAAAAGACTTGTATAAAAAAGTAATTGTTAACACACTTTTTTGATAATGCATGATGACTTTTTATTATTTTTTTCTTAAACCAATATGCATATATTTATTTATTCACTTATTTTATTTATTTATCTATTTCAAAATATTCTTTGCAAAATTCCGAAGATAAAGGTGCTTACCTTCCCTTGTCATGCGGCTACATTAGACATTCCTGATTTTTACATGGGCTCTATGAACAGCTAAGAGTCGAGGAGGTAATTTATAGAGGAAAGGTTGAAAATCAGACCTTAAAAAAAACAAAACAAACCTGAAAGCAAAACAATTTTCCCTTTTTTTTCTAAATGGCAAGTAAAGATTATTCGTTTCGTAAAAAAATATTCGCATTACGTCATACTGAGGAGGAGAAAAGCGTCCTTTTACTCAACTCAGAGAAAGAAAAATGTCCTTTTATTCAAATACAAGGGTGATTGAAGTATATATGTGAAGAGAGCCCAGGAAACTATGGTAAAGCTATTAAAACGTCGTCGCGCTGCTGTCCTCGTTAACGGAAGGCGTCGTCCTGCTCTTTCGTCTCGAGCGAGGTGGATTTCTCAATAGTTTTCTGAATTTTAAATGTTTTTCTGTTTTTCTTTTCTACGTCATTTTAAGTTGAACTCTTCTTCTATATCCCGGAATATATTTTTAAAAATCCTTATGCGGCTGTTTTATCAGTTATGCGGTGAAAAAAAGAAATAAAAAAGTCAGAAATTTCCTGAGAAATGCACGTCCTTCGGAATTGTTTTTTGCAACGGCGCCATTTTGTTTAACAAATTCCGCAAGACAAACAACAACAACAACGAAAAAAGACGAAAATGAATGAAATTGTTAATTATTCAACTTCTAATCAAGACAAGTCGAGCACAAGCAGACCACTTCCCACTACTAGCCTTTTTTTACTCTTTCTTTTCTTTCGGCTTGACGCTGGCACATTTCACTTGTATTTTACGTTGATTTGCACCCGTTGTATATAGTTCTGAATAAAACTACTATTGCAATCTTTCGGGACCCACATTCACTTTACAAAGATTCACAAGTTGTACGGATAACGAGCACATCAACATCTGCCTCGAGTGCTTTTTTTCTATTATTATTCTTGTGTATTTTATGCTCAGTTTTAGTTTGTTGGTGTTTTCTCTTTACATGATTTTCTTTTGAATATTTCTTTTACAAGACGAGAAAATTACAGATTTAATTTCTAAATCGCAGCAGATTGTTTTATACATATATTTTTTTTTTATGATATTTATAATTTTCTTAATTATTTCATTTGATGCTCTATTGATTTTATTTATGATTTTATCTTTTGGATATTTTCTCTTATTATAACTTTTCTTATTTAGTCTTTCAATGTTCTTAAACGCTTCGGTTCCGTCCTTGTCACAAATCCCTTGTTTTTTGTGAATAAGAGAAGTGGGTACTTTGCTTGTGAAGTAGCCTTTGGATTCACTCTGAAAGAAGGTTGTCTTGCCCCTTTTACCTGCCTAGGTGTATTCTGCTGGCCTTGCTATTGGATTCTTTTACATTACGTTTTGCTGTGAACCATGTGTGCTCCTTCGACTTTGACTTTTTACTTACTCTGAATTTTGCTTACTTTTTTTCTTGTACTTTTAAGCCTTTTATTCATGCTTTACCCTTTTACTCGTCTTTCACTTGAGCTTTTGTTTTGTTTACGCCAGCTTTTACTTTTTTACTTTTGCCTCATTTCACCTTTCACGTATCTTAGTTTAGATTTTAGTTCAGTTTACTGTTTTAAAGCTCTTCTGGCGTTTTTGTTTTGTTTTTGTTTTTGTAATTCTTAAACCCTTCTGACAATTGTAATTTTAAAGTCTTGCGTGAAGTTTCACTTTGGAACCTTCTGCTCGTTATTTTAGTTGATTTAAGGAATTTTGCACTGTAGTATCATGTATCATCCTCGTTTTGGTCTCGTGTTAGGCCTGCGTCTCCGGGGATAGTTGGCTTGTGAGGTCGTGTGGGTTCGGAGCCTTCAGTTTGGTCCCCTCAACCCCTTTTTGAGGAACGAACGGGGGTGGGAGGGCTCATTTTCCTTGGCCCCTGAGCCCGAAGTCTTCTTCTTCACGGGTGATTTCACTTGGGTTCCTCCTTACAACAGGAGCAGTTCAGAGCGGTGGTTCTTAACCTTTTCAGGGTCACGGACCCCTTTAAGAATCGAATGATATGGACCCCTTCCTCTGAAAGATTCACATAAACACAGTGTGTATGATAATTTACCTTGTTTATTGAGATTTGATTGTTTCATACAAATATGAGATACACAAAGTATTCTTAAACAATAAAGTAAACAATCTAAAAGACACTCATTTTTTGAAGAACCCCTGGTAACGAAGATGACAGATAAACGAAGAAAACTGAATACATTTAAATAAGATAGGTCATCTCGTGCATCCCTACTGGCTACATTACCGATGCTATTAGTTTATTTTCAGTGTTTAATTGGCATTTTCCCCTTGCAAGTTCTATGCCTTCCTCAGGGCCAGTGTCGTTGCTAAAGTTCTTTGGTGAAAAAATCTGCGGATTAAAATTGTCATAGGACACTTGATTCAATAGAAATTCGGTGGCCATGAGTATTCCTGCCAACTCAATTTGCGTAGTGCTACCCCAGTCATGAACCCTCCTACAATCCTGGCTCTGCAAAACATTGTTTTTATATACAGCAAAAGCGCATCCTGCTCTGCTCCCAGACTGCAAGGATCCGTCAGTGTAGCATTCATATGCATTGGACAGAGTTTCTAGATGCTCATTTATAATTGCAAGTATATACTGCTTAAGTATAGCAGGGGCGACACTGTCTTTTTAGGTGGCATTCGTATAATATACACTTAGGTCCGACATTTTCCACGGTGGTACAGAACGTCCATGTAGGGTCTTAGTTATGGGTATGTTCAGCTGAGGTAACTGTTTACATGTTACTAGAACCCATGGATTTGAGTATGAATCGGTGTTGTCATTCAAAGCCATCGAATTTCTATTGAATCTAGGCTCAGGGGTCATCTTCTGCGATTTACAGAGTGCTCTCCAGGCTCTGAACACCCTTGACAAAATCCATGAAACAGTATCATCAAAGCAATCAGTTTCGTTCGGTGTTCCACAATGCTTCATCCTTGACCCAATCTTATTTATTATTTTCATAAATGATTTATCATCAATTGCAAAAAACTATCTTCTTGTTCAGTACGCCGACGACTCTCAATTCGATATGAATGGCCTGAAACTAAATCCACAAAAAAACATAGTAAAAATGCCCACAGATACAGTTATATATTTCCAAGGTTGCTACATCAAACTCAACACAACAGTAAAAAACCTAGGGGTACACGTAGTCAGACACACATTGATCACATTTACAGAAAAGTAATGGGCACACTGATATACTTGAATCATATAGAAAATAAAATACTAACAGAAACAAGAATTGCTGTTATACAAACACTAGCACTTAGTATCCTTTACTACTGCCTTAACATCTGGGGCTCCACAAACAAACACAAATACAAAGAACACAGAAACTACAGAACTTCACGGCAAGAGTAGCACTGGGAAATGTAAATAAATATGACCACATCACACCACATATAAACAAACTAAAATGGCTAAAAGTACAACAGAAATACAAATATGACACGTGTATGCTGATCCATAAAATAATACAAGGAAATTACCCAAATGGGCTATTACCTATACAAACAACAGGTAACATAACAGGTGTCCTTACAAGGCAAAATAACTCCTTGTATATCAAAGGATCGAATACAGAAACCGGGGCAAGAAATATGCAAATCCGAGGACAGGTGATCTGGAACCACCTACCAGGAAATATTAGAAATATCTCCGACCAAAAGACATTTAAAACAAAAGTGAAAGAACATCTACTGAAATATCAATGACATCAAGCGTTTGAACATCAAGTCAAGTACGAAATTTCAGTCATCTGTGATATTAATGTTCTGTCTACTCATGTTAAACAAGCATTTCATAATATCTATGTATATAACATCCTATTACATAACATACATATAAATGGAATACCTATTGTAATTAATGGAATAAAGTGTTTTGAATTTGAATTTGACAAAGGTGCACGAAATATTGCAAATGACATCAGAATAAACGTGTATCGCACAAAAGAACGAGGCCACAATATACGTTTTGTGTGGATTCCATCGCATGTTGGAATCCCTAGGCATGATCATGCTGATCGCCTAGCAAAGTCAGCATGTGACAAACAAAGTGTGGATATAGACCTTGGGATACCTCTTTCTAGGATTTTATATATCATTAAAGTTTCCTTCAAAGAGGACTTGACTGAGTTAATTAATTCTCAACGCCCTGAAAGCTATAGCATAAAGCACTACGACCGGTTTACGCAAGATTCATTCATCTATGGTTTATATAAAACAAGAACAAGACAGTGTGATATTGTGACTGCAAGAATCAGGCTTGGATATAGATTGTATTGGCAGGTCAGTACAGTTCGTAAAGTCGAAGAAACTAAGTGTAAAGTGTGTAATGAGAATATAAGCGAACACTTGCACATTATATCTAAGTGTGCCATGTGTTACAGCCTTTCAGACAACCTTGCATGAGGTACGGGGAACTATGTAACTACTTGATACTTGTGTTGTATCCTGAATTTAGAATGTAGTATCACATAACCGCGTATCAAATGTATTAATGCTTTTCCAGGCCCAAGCTATATGCCGGCGTGGCAGACGAGTAGATAAAGGACTGTGCAATTGTTCCTTTCCTTGAACTGATGAAGTACTTATCAAAACAATGGTATAGCCTAAAATTCAAATGTAATACCACTATGTAATGTTATGACCATGCATTAAATGTACCACAGCTTGCAGACGCCTATGCAGTTAGCTAAATTAAAAGAATTCGTAGGAAAATAACATTTGCAATTTTATATCTTTGACCCGCATATTTTGTGTAAATTTGTCAAGCTTTTACTTCTTATTTGTCTATCTGTCTGCTTGCTGTTGTTTTCCTTATCTATTTTTTATCATTTAATAAATATGCATCTTAATCTTTGCCTTCTTCTCCAACTTCCTCACCTTCTCATGTTCAAATTTGCGTTTCTTTTCGGCAAACCAAATATGGCGGAAATCCCGGAGACTTTTATAAACAGCAAGATAAGTGTATGTAACATTATATAAATATTCTCTCATTTATACATGCACACATATACACACAAACTTACAGACATACACACATATATACACGTACACTGACAGACAGATAGACAGACAAAAACATCACAAACACATGTGCATATCTCTCTCTCTCTCTCTCTCTCTCTCTCTCTCTCTCTCTCTCGCACACACACACCTATGTATTTCTGTAAGTATATATATAAGTATGTATGTATGTACACACACACACACACACATGTATCTGTATGTATCTAATATATATATATATATATATATATATATATATATGTGTGTGTGTGTGTGTGTGTGTGTGTGTGTGTGTGTGTGTGTGTGTGTGTGTGTGTGTATGTATAGATGTCTAATATCTATATATGTATTTATATAGGTCAGATATCTATATATCTATGTATATGTGTGTATTTATCTATATGTATGTGTATATATAACTATATGTATATATATGTGTGTGTCTTTATATGCATGTATATGAATGTGTATATATAATATGTATATATACATGCATGTAATTATATATCCATGTATATATAATTTTTTTGAGGCAATTGGGAGGCTGAACTAATCTGAAATCGAAAGACACTATAGTCATGCTCATCCAGGCTTAAATCTTTGTTTCCCTTCCCCTTTGGCGGTAGCTGCTGCGCTGAGAGGAAATGGGGCATTATTTTTTGTAGGTTTCGTTTTACTTAGATCTTTAACCATTTTTTTTTTTTTTTTGTATGTGTGTGAGTCGCTTATTCGGGTATTGTAATCATTAATATCGTCGTGCTTCATTTTTTTATCATTACACTTGTTATTTTTTTTCTCTGTTAGTGATGCTGCAGTATGTGTGTGTGTGTGTATATATATATATATATATATATATATATATGTATATATGTATATATATATATATGTATATATATGTATGTATGTATATGTGTATATATTTGTATATATATATATGTATATATATTTTTTGTATCACTATCGTAAACCTATTTTCTTTTTTTTCAATATTGTTGCTCTAATTGATAGAGTCCTTATCATCCTTATTGTTAGTACTATGAAGAATTTCCATTTTCATGTTGTGTTGTGTTGAGTTCACTTTCAGTCTATCGTTTTAACGAATAATCTCAGTTGTTTCATTCATTTTTCATAACACAAAACTTATTATGATTCCGCTTGGCATATATTTTTTTTTTTTTTTTAATCTCAAGGAAGAAAATACCAAAATATGTCTTATTTTTTATTTTCGACAATTCATTTGAGATTCTCCGTTTTTTTTTTTCTCTTTAAACATATGCTCCTCATTTTGTATTTATTTTCATTTTTACTTTTATTTTCCTATTTATTCATTTATTTGAATGTTATAATTATTCTTATTTATTGATGAGTAATAACTGCTGAATTGCACGTAAATATATCTGAACGCTTTACTTATAACAGAAAATACTCCTAAGTGTAAAACGTAAGTGTACAACCAATGCATCGGTTCCTAATTAACAATATGACTGGTTTAATTAGCCATCTAGGCTTACATATACATAATCAAATAGAAGAAATCAATTAGAAGATAAGTTTAGTGTACAGATGACTATAATTCTTATTTGTGTGTGTGTGTGTGTGTGTGTGTGTGTGTGTGTGTGTGTGTGTGTGTGTGTGTGTGTGTGTGTGTGTGTGTGTGTGTACATATACGCATAGGTACACGTAGAAAAGGTCTGAATGGTACTGAATATCTTCACAGAACAAGAGATGAACACGGACGGTTTCGAGTACGTCTTCGCCAGGAATACATACACACAATTCTGACAGAGAGATAATCGAAACAGGACAAGTACATCTCTTGCTCCATGAAGATAATCAGTATCATTCAGACCTTTTCTAGATTTGTCCCAATGAGTACGGTAGAGAGCACACACACACACACACACACACGCGCGCGACTTTCTTCTCATCTAACCTCTTCCTTGCCCTCAAAAAAACAATCCCTATCCATCCATCTATCCCTATCTATTTCTCCTCGTCGGTTTAAAAAAACCTTCACCTATCTATCTATCTGCAACTTCTTCTTCTGCCTCTCCCTCTTCCTCTCCTTCCTCCTCCTCCTCCTCCTCCTCCTTCCACCACCTCCTTCCACCACCTCCCCCTGCTCCTCCTCCTCCTCCTCCTCCTCCTCCTCCTCCTCCTCCTCCTCCTCCTCCTCCTCCTCCTCCTCCTCCTCCTCCTTCCAACCCCCCCCCCCCTCCCCATCTCGTCGCTCTCAGAAACGCAGCGTCACCGTCTCTCCATGAATGAAGCGAGCGAGGTCACGTGACAAGGGCGACTCGCACGAGGAGCCATTCACAAACCAGGCTTGCAGGTCGTCGTAGTATTTTGGCGCCGGATCCGAGTGCAAGCGTTCGCATAAGTCGCACCAGGGCTTGGCGGATGCGGACCAGCCTGTCGCCAGTTGTTGGTCTGATTTCCAACTAAGATAAAGAAATAAATGGAGAGATAAATGATTTTAGTTAATTAATTGATTGATAAGGAACAAAATTGTGAGACACTGGGATTACGTGCCTAAATCATTTATTTCACAATACTAAAATAGTTTTCTAGTTACCACATTATTATCATAATTATTATTACTGATATCAACAATTGTAAAGAAGGAAAGGGAAGCGAACACATATGTATACACATATACATATACATAAATACATACATACGTACGTACATGCATGCATACATATGTAAATCACCAATAATAATAATAATAATAATAATAATAATAATAATAATAATAATAATAATAATAAAAACAACGATGACTTGGATGATATTTACAATGAAACTAATAACAATACCAATAATAACAACCGTACCTGAAATACTCCATATACGCCGTGTGATTGGCATCGAGGTACTTGAGATACCGAGCCAGCGACGCGACATCAGCGAAGTCCCTGGCGTCAACGTAGGAATGCCTAGGACCCTGCTTGAGGTAGTCGGCTGATCCCCAGACGACGGGCACCACGTAGTACCTGGCGGGAAGGTATGAGGTAGGTTGGGGGTATGAGGGTAAAGGGAGGAGGAGAAATGGCGTGTGTGTGTGGTATTTTGGGGATATTGGGCACTTTTTGGTATGTGGTTGGAGAGTTTTAGGTACTTGGTATCTGGTATGAGGGTATTAGGGAATATTTAGTATATGAAGTAGCAGGGAGAGAGGAAATATCGTCTGGTAACTATAGGGGAGTATTAGGCAATGTGTAGTGTCTGGAAGGAGGATATTAGGTTCACTGTTTATCTAATAGGAGAGTACTGGAGTGTGGAGAAAAACGGAGGGAGGAACAGGAGGAAGATGAAGGGAAGGTGTGATGAGTAGTAACAGGAGGAAGGAAATAAAGATAATAGTGAGGGGAAGATTTGTTTTCAAAATGGAAAGAAAAGAAAGAAAAGAAAAAAAAATACACACACACACACACACACACACACACACACACACACACACACATATATATATATATATATATATATATATATATATATATGTACGTATATATATAAGCTTAAAACCAATATTTCTTCTATATTCATAAGATTGTCTGATATATTTTCTGATATAGTAATATATAAATACATATGTTTATATATGACATATTATTTTTTTCTTATAACAGTAAAATGCCATACATCATAATACAAAAAAGTTGAATACCATACATAAAAAAAAAATAAAAAAGAAGAAAAAAATCCAGAGTAATCCAAACATTGACCATCACCATGAACTCACTGCAAAACACCGAAGAACTTTTCCGTGACGTAATCTGAACACAGGGAGTTCTCAAAGGCCAGGTAGAACTTGTAGTCGCGTTCCAACATGGCGTAGCACTCGCTCTGGCGCGCCCGAAGGCACTCCAGCGGCCCGCACCTGCCGAAGGTGTCGACGTCCACGAATTGCTGTAGGGTCCGGGCCAGGCTGGATGGGGGGAGGGAGAGGGAAAGGGGGAGGGATAGGGAGAGAGAGAGGGAAAGGGAGAGGGAGAGGGAGAGGGAGAGGGAGGGAGCGAGATAGAGGGAGGGAGGGAGGGAGGGAGAGAAAGATTGGAGGTTTAGTGAGGTTGAAGGAAGTGTGAGAGAGTGCGAGGTGGATGGGTTGTGTCGTGGAAAGTGTGGGTGAGGTGGATGTGTGTGTGTGTGTGGGGGGGTGATGTTGTGGGAAGTGTGGGTGGGGGGGTGAAGTGGGAAGTGTTGTGTGTTGGGAAAAGTGTTATGTTGTTAAATGTAAAATGAGAGATTTGTTATTTGCGTGATGTCGAATTCGTATGATATACTGCAAATTTTTGAGAAGCGTGAACCTCAAGCCGCCTGACTTTTACATCACTGTTCACACATTTCATATACAGCATACGTCAAGTAACACATACAAACTTCCTTTCACGAACTATACATCATCCCGCCATTACAATACAAACCAAAACTGGAATAAGAGAAAAAAAAAAAACATTTATAAACCTAAATAATATTAACAAAACCACTACAAGCAATTACCTCTCCCTACCGCTTTCAGAATGGCAGTTGGACACGAACCAGGCAATTAACTTCGTCTTGTTCTTGGTCACTGAAACTGCGTCTATGGGCTGTGGGCTTCTGTTCAGGACGAAGCCGTGGCTGGAAAATCAGGGGAGCGAGCGAAATGAGAGGAAAATCTATTAGAAGCATTTTTGTTCAGTCACTTATTATACTTACAATGCGATTCCTTCGGTATTTGTAATAGCAGCTATTTGAGAGAAAGAAAGAGAAAAAGAGAAAGAGAAAGTGAAAAAGAGAGGGAGAGAGAAAGTAAGAGAGAAAGAGAGAGAGAGAGAGAGAGAGAGAGAGAGAGAGAGAGAGAGAGAGAGAGAGAGAGAGAGAGAGAGACAGACAGACAGACAGAGACAAACAGACAGACACACAATCAGACTAACACACACACAGACTCGAAAGACCCTGTTCTTAAAACGAGCTCAAATTCCACTCACGGGCTGGGAAAATCGGAGTCCAGGCGGTAGGTGAAAGTCCAGTTGAAGAGTCCATTGTAAGGCTGGACAGAGGAGTAGAGATAGGCGGGAGACTCTTGCATCCGGAACACGTATCTTGTGTGAGGCGACCTGAGGGCAGGGCAGGGCAGGGAAGGGAAGGGCAGGGAAGGGAAGGCAAGGGAAGGCAAGGGAAGGGAAGGGAAGGGAAAGGTAGGGTAGGGTAGGGTAGGGTAGGGTAGGGAAGGGAAGGGAAGTGAAGGGAAGGGAAGGGAAGGGAAGGGAAGGGAAGGGAAGGGAAGGGAAGGGCAGGGCAGAGCAAGGAAGGGAAGGGCAGGGGAAGGGCAGGGCAGGGCAGGGGAAGTCAACATTATTAATACAAATAATTATAAATAAAACCTTGAATTCACAATCTGTAAAAAAAAAAAAAAAAAAAAAAATTATCTCAAAATCGTTAAGAAAATAGAAAATAATAAAACAGAAAATAAAAAGCTAATCATCGATTAAACAAAAATAAATAAAAAATATACTAAATAAAATAAAGAAAGAGATTCACGAAGGATAAATAAAAACGAGATGAAAAATAAAACCCAAGACTTAATCCCAAACCTCCGAGACGGCAACACCGCTGCCACCAACGCCACGAGAATAACACAAACTTCCACCAACTTCCTTTGAAAAAAAAAAAAAAATCCGGAAGATACACGCCACCAACTTCATTCATACAAACACCACCACCGGGAAAATAAAATTAATCCAAAACTTCACCAACTTCCACCAATTTCCTTAGACAAAAAGATAAAAAATTCCGGACTCGCCAAACTTCCAGCAACTTCCACCTACGTTCTTTATTAAAACAAATACGTGCAAAGAAATTAAACTCACCTAGATTCCGGAAGAGACGTTAAATCACCAACTTCCGCAATACTAGTAAATCCTTTACAAAATCCATCACAAAAATAAAGAGAAGAAAAAAAGAAGAAAGAAAGAAAAAAAAAAAAAAAGAACGAAAGAGAAATTGCAAAATATAGAATAAAAATAAATAAGATAAAAAAGAAAGGAAAAAAAGATTATAACAAAGAAAGAAAGAAAAGAGAATGATCAAAAGAAAGAAAGAAAAGAGAAAGACAAAAAGAAAGAAAGAAAAGAGAAAGACAAAAAGAAAGAAAGAAAAGAGAATGATAAAAAGAAAGAAAGAAAAGAGAATGATAAAAAGATAGAATTTAAAAATATAAACTAAAAAAAAAAAAAAAAAAAGCAAGAACAAAATAGAAAAAAAAGTCTCACCGAACTTCCGGGAGAGACAAGTCGCTGCTCCTGAAGTGCCAGACGAGGGCATCCAACTCCCCGGCAGAGAAGCGCCTCCTGTCGGCCGTCACGAAGCACCCGTCAACCCGACAGCCGGCTCTCACGAAGGGCTCTCTGCCCAGCCCGAAGCCGTAGTGGAACTTGCCGTACATCTGAGCAGGCGAGGGGGCGGGAGGGCACTTAGTTGGAAGAATGTTTTGGGGGGGAAGATAATGGCTGTTGGGAAGGTAATGGTGGTAATCTGTCATTGTTATTACAAGTTATATCTTTATTATCCCAATACTAACGAAGATAAAACATTGCCCTGTGCAAGTGTTCGTCCTCATTCATACTTCACCACATGGCACAAATAACCGTTAAAATAACCACGTAACTCACATCATTCCAGACCAATATCTTCTTCAGTGACGTGGTATCTTCACCGTGCGCTGGCTCTGCCTTGAGGTCATCTGGTATCTCTTCCTGTAATGTTATATTCACGTCATGTTTCGTCGGGTTGGCGTCAAGGAGAGGCTGTTGGTGTGTCAGAAGCTGAGTCGG
>NC_061824.1:38973221-38978221 GCF_019202785.1 Penaeus chinensis
ATGATAATGATAATAAAATGATAATAGTGATCATAATAAAATAAAAAATATATATATATGAATAGTAATGATAATAAGAAAATTATAATTTTAATATTGATAATGATAATGATAATGATGATAATAAAAATAATAATGATGACGATGATGATGATGGTGATAGCTATAATCATGGTAATGATTATAGCTATTGATGATTGTAATTATAATCAGGATAATGATAATGCTAATAATGATAATAATAATTATTATAATTGTTATTTTTATTATTAGTAGTAGTAGTATCATTATTATTATCATCTAATCAAAACTATCATTACAGTTATTAATATAATTGATAATAGTGATGATAACAATAATAATGATGATGAAATCATTATAGTTATGATGATAATAAGAATAATGATAACATTGAATAAAAACGGTAATAGTCAAATAATAACAATAATAATAATAATGATAATGATAATAATAATAATGATAATCATCAAATAATGCTATCAATAATAATACGATAATGATAATAACAATGACATCAATATAATAATAATAATGAAAATAATGATAATGATAATACAAAGAAAATTGATAGCAAGACTTAATGCCATTGTCCAATAGAATGCCAGTGTCAGTAAGGTGCCAGTTGGGTGCCAAGTGGAAATAAAGTGGCCTTCACGTATATCATTGGAGATATTTTAAAACTTGCCATGATGATTCATACTGTATTATGAAATATTCTGCTAGATTAAATTCAGATTCAAAACGTATTAACGCTTTCCACTTGGGATATATATATAATTTTTTGATAACCATTTTCAATTTTGTTCAAATATTGTGTGGCATACACGTACACACACGCACGCACTCGCGCACACACACAAACACACACACACACACACACACACACACAAACACTCACACACACACACTCACACACACACACACACACACACACATATATATATATATATATGTATATATATATATATATATGTATAACAATCCTCGTAGTTAGATCCGAGTTACACACTCCTTTAGTGGGTCGTGTGGCATGGTTGGTTTAGTACTGGCCCTCCGGTCTCATACCCAGAGTGACTTAGGTTCGAGGCCAGGTCAGGGAGGATTGTTTTCAATATCTATATCAATGCGGTATTGCATTATTCCATTTTTCATATATATATATATACTTATATATATATACATGTTTATGTGTTTGTGTGTGTATATATATATGTATGTTTATATATATATATGCATATATATATACATATATATAAATATATATTTATATGTATATATATATGTATATATATTATATATATATGTATATATATAAATATATATATATTTACACACACACATATATATACGTATATATATACACATATATATATATATGTATACATACATATATATGTATATATATACACATATATATAAATATATATATATATACATACATATATATGTATATATATACACATGTATATATATACACATATATTTATACATACACACACGCATACATACATATATGCAAGTAGAACACCGAAGGAAGTACAAGAAAACACCCGCGCCTTGCCCCCGCCTCCGACGCACGGCCGAGAAGCTCGAGGCCAGATCAGGAGGGACGCCACACAGAATAAGACAATTACCCTCCCACACTCGCAGCTGACGGAACACCTGGATGCCCCGTTGGACCGCGCAGTGAAGATAGCTACCACTTTGGTAAGAAGGTACAGGGCGTGGCCTCCACGAACAACGAATCGACCAACACCGCACAAACGTTTATAAAAGAATATCGTAGAACTCCATGGTATACACAAAAGAATAGCTTCAGTAACAATATAACTAAACAATGGGTGCAACTTAAAGATTGTTCAAGTCTATGCTTCAACCTGTAGCCACAGTGATAAAGAAATAGAAGGCTTTTCTGAAGATGTTCATTTAGCCAGCGAGAGAGTAAAAGCCCATTTCACAATAATCATGGGAGAATTTAATGCCAAAATAGGTAAAAAGAATCACGGAGTAGGCACGAGGAATGAGAGGGACAAATGCTAGTTTACGGAGGCTCGATCACTCAATACCATGAATGCATTCTTCGAAAAAAGACTAGAGCGGAAGTGGACATGGAAGTCGCCATCGGACATAAAAAACGAAATTGACTTCATAATGTCAAATAGGCGCGATATAGTAAAAAATGGGGAAGTTATTAATAAAGTAAATGTCGGCAGCGACTATAGGTTGGTCAGAGGCCAAATTAAATTACATCTCAGAAGGGAAAGGAATAAACTCATACGAAAACCGCAGCCAAATTTAGCTAACTTGAAGACCAAAGCGACAGAATTTAGCATTAACATCCAAAACAGATATTCACTTCTCAGCGACGAAGATCTCAACATTGACCAAATCAACAAACAGTTCGATGACGTAATAAAAGAGGTCAAGGGCCAGACGTATGACACATATATATGTGTGTGTGTGTGTGTGTATATATATATATGTATATATGTGTGTGTGTGTGTGTATGTGTATATATATATATATATATATATATATATGTATATATATGTGTGTGTGTGTGTGTGTATATATATATATATATATATATGTATATGTATGTGTGTGTGTGTGTGTATATATATATATATATATATATATATGTATATGTATGTGTGTGTGTGTGTGTGTATATATATATATGTATATATGTGTGTGTGTGTGTGTGTGTATATATATATATGTATATATATATGTGTGTGTGTGTATATATATATATATATATATATATATATATATGTATATGTATGTGTGTGTGTGTGTGTATATATATATGTATATATATGTGTGTGTGTGTATATATATATATATATATATATATATATATATGTCATATGTCAGGTCAGTCATGGTCGGTCGTGTCGATCATGTGCTGCTACCACTATGATAGTAGGTGGTACTACCTGCAACTGTTTCTGCTGCCTTGCAGACTCATACGGGAGTATGAAAGGCTAGGGGAGTAAACCCCAACATAAAATCCGGAGGGAGGGCCCCTAAGGCAGTCAACAGGGAGGAATGTACCAATCTGTTTTCTGGCAGCTCCTGCAACATTGCTGGTTCCACGATATTGACCATGTCACTTTACTGGAGTCAACTAGCAGCGTCGAGAGGGGGAATGGTGAACCATGGGCTAGGCATCTTCTCCATACCCACAGCCCAGGCATACAGCTTATGATAGAGAGGACACTGCAAGATGAGCAAGCACAGTGTACTCACCCACAGCTATAGCAGCATTTCGACAATGGAGAGGACACTTCAGCCAGTTGAAAAACGGGGAAACAACACGGAAGTTGGCAGTTACGGGTTCTAAGTTCCCTCTATTTGGCGAACTGAGGGAGCGCCACGGGTCAACTTCGACGGTGGGAGTGGCTATTCAGCTACATTGATCATCTACTGCCCGCCTCAAGCTGGGCAGCCCCCAGCCAGTAAAGTGATGATCCGCCACGTCTACCTGCCCCTATGGGTGTGTGGGGATAGGACAAAAACCGAAGAGTGGACGTTAAACCTTGCACCAGGCATTAAACCAAACAAATCAACCAACATGAAACTTGCTACATGGAACGTGAGAACCATGTGCACTGGGCTCAACACCGATCTTGACAAAATAGAAGACCTCAGGAAGACAGCAGTTATCGATAGAGAACTAGCAAGACTAAATGTGGACATAGCAGCACTGCAGGAAACTAGACTAGCAGACTCAGGATCTGTGACGGAACGAGATTATACCTTTTATTGGCAGGGCTTGAGCGCAGAAGAGCGGCGACTACATGGAGTAGGCTTTGCTGTTAAGAAAAGCTTGCTAAACAAGATCAGCACACCTCAGGGAACATCAGAGCGTCTCATCTCCTGAAATTGACAACTAAAAGCGGGACAGCTCACATCATCAGTGCCTATGCTCCCACCCTGGATGCGGCTGACGATAGGAAAGATGCTTTTTATGAAGACCTACAAAAATTAATTGAAAGTATTCCTAAAAAAGATCAGATTTACCTACTTGGGGACTTCAATGCAAGAGTAGGACCTGATAACCAAGCCTGGCCATTATGTTTGGGACAGTTTGGATATGGTAAAGTAAATGAAAACGGTCAGAGATTGTTAGAATTCTGCACCTACAACAACCTGTGCATCACCAACACCTACAACGGAAAAGACCGCCACAAGGTGTCCTGGCGTCACCCTGCATCTGGCCACTGGCACCAAAGAGATTTTGCAATTGTGAGAAGAAAGCACATCAATACAGTCACATCAACAAGATCCCACCATAGTGCAGACTGCAATACCGACCACCTGCTAGTTATGGCAAAAGCAAAGATCACCACCAAGAGAATGCACAGAGCAAAGCCACCAAAGCTATCCAAAATAAATGCAAGAAACACAAGGAATCCAGAGATGAAGCAAGTATTCCAGTCAAAGTTTGAGGAACAGTCTCCTAATCTAGATGAGGAAGATGTGGATAAGCTTAAAGACATCCATCTATGATGCTGCTTCTCAGACTTTTGGACTAAAGAAGACATCAAACCAGGACTGGAAGAAAATGCTGCTTTACTTGCTCCCTTGATAGAAGAAAAACGCAAAGCCAGGATTGAACATGGAATGAACCCATCAGACAGCTCAAAGAACAAGCTGAAGTCTGCAAAGGCAAATTTGCAGTGAATATCAAGACAATGTGCTAATGAATACTGGGAGAAACTATGCAATGAAATCCAACAGGCATCAGACACAGGCGACATCCGCTGTATGATAAGATCAGAGTTGCTCTAGGACCTCAATGTACTAAAATTGCACCTCTAAAAACAACCACAGGGGAAGAAATAACAGATAAGTCTCAACAGATGGACAGATGGATAGAGCACTATGCCGGATTATACTCTGAAGATAGAACAGTAGATGCCAGCCTGAATGATATGATTCCAGAACTCACAGAAATGACAGAACTAGAT
>NC_061824.1:39005721-39008221 GCF_019202785.1 Penaeus chinensis
ATTATAATAATAACGATGATAATAATAAGGGTAATAACAAGTGTAATAATAACAAAGATGATATTAATAATGATGATTATTACTATCATCGTTATTATTGTCATTACCATTATCATCATTACTACCATTACTATTATCAAAATCACCATTATTATCATTGTCATCTATAAATATTCAACGTTTTCCTTCTCTCTAGCACGCGAGGCAACGTGTGACGGGAATTTCGACCTTAATCACGGCGACGAAAGGGTCTTGTATTCCGATAACGACGGAAGCAAACTGCGCTGCAACTCTCGATTCACGGTGAGAGTTCTGTCGAGAGTTGATTCAGGAGATGGGTAGATGGAATTGCGTGAGCGTTAGCTCTCGAGAGTCCGAATTGGCGGCTGAGAGTTGGTACTTTTTTCGGAGCGCGTTCAGTCGGTTAGAGATTTGAATATGAATGCATTGATAAGATATATATAGATTGAATCCATTCTATCTATCTATCTATCTCTCTATCTATCTATTTATCTACTATTTTATTTATTTATTTATTTATTTATTCATTCCTTTATTCAGCTATTTATTGATTTTGTTAATTAAATTGGCAAGCTTAGATCTCGAGTCAGCCGTCTCGCTCTGATCTGCCTCCTCAGCAATACTGCACTTGGCACAGAATCAAACTCCTGCGTTCCTTTAACTATAACCACGCAGTAACTTCACGTTATGATTTCTTCTCCTTGTATGTGAAAGTGTATGCGCATTCCCGTAGAGTCCTGTTGGCACGACTATGTCCCTCGAATGTCCCCAGTTTAACCTCAATGCCAGAGGGTGCCAGAGAGAGCAGCTGAAAGTGAAGGCAAAGTAAGTATTTTTTTATATATTTTATATGTATTTTTTATATTTCAGATATTACCCAAACCAACACACGGAAGAGAGAGAGAGAGAGAGAGAGAGAGAGAGAGAGAGAGAGAGAGAGAGAGAGAGAGAGAGAGAGAGAGAGAGAGAGAGAGAGAGAGAGAGAGAGAGAGAGAGAGAGAGAGAGAGAGAGAGAGAGAGAGAGAGAGAGGAATGGAGGAAGAGAGAAAAACACTGAACAGAAAATGAGTATTTCGAGTTTTGTCCAATTTGCAAACACGCACCATTAGCTATTCGACGAGACAAACCTGACAGAATAAATAAAAATGTATTTTTCCGTGTGTTTTATCATCATAGTATAATATTCGAGACTTTCTGTTACTTATGTCTACCATTCAGACTTTGGCCAGACACAAAACAGCCAATTAACTCGACAAAACAGACTTAACAAAACAATAATAACAAAAATGATAAAATAAAAAAACTAATCAAAGCACACACACAAAAAACCGTGTATTGTTCTAAAAACCCGAGCCAGACGAGAGTCCTTACATCGCTCACAACAACATTTCTATTTAGAGGACGAAAAGCCACCACATACTGCGGGACGTCGGGTCCTTCTCTCACCACGCCGAAGAACAGGATCCGTGTGACGTACAAGCGAAAGCCACTGAGAGAGGGCGAGTGTTCCGGAGGCTATCTGTGCTTCCTGCGCGTCCTGGGAGGTACATTTGAGACACCAGCTTTCGTAGGGTTAAGTCCAGGCAGGCACGCCACTAGGCAGACTTAGTCCTGGACCCCGGAGGTAAGTATGGCGGGAGGAGCTTCTCGGTTCGGGCTCGTTCTCTCCTCCTCCGGTCTGGGCTTGTTGGTGCGTTTATAGATCTTTTTTCTTGATTGTGTTATAAGTTCATTATAAACGCGCCTAGACTGGCTTCTAAATGTTTTTTTTTTTTTTTTTTTTTTTTACATTATTATTGTTATCAATACATCAAAATACGTAACAGATTTTCCAAGATGACCATAAACCACAGAGCATCACTGCCAGCGAATAATGATTAGGTATGAGCAAAGAGCGCTCTAGCTGTGGCCTAAAATGGCGACCGTCCCGGACCTGCGTCTGGTCCCAGAGTCAGATAAGGCTCGTGGAACCGCTGTTTTTGTTATAAAGGTAACAGGTAAGTGCAGAATGCGTCTTCTAGTTTACTTTGCTGGCATATCCTGTTCTGTGATTGATTTCTTTTTTTGTATTCATATGTGTGCGGTCATCATAATTATTAAAAAAATGGCCCTGATGACGTCACGGCATAAATATCATTCCTTTTTTCCTTGTCAGAGCTTATTACAGCGCTGTATGTAAAACGTAAAACAAAGTGATTTCAGCGGTATAAGGTTGATAAAGATAAAGAGTCATTATAACAATAGATGTAACACAGCACAGTGCAATGATAAAAAAGAAACAAGTTCCCATACCTATAAGAGAATCGAGTCATCTATGGAACACGCGACATTGGATTCTAAATCTAATTATTCCAATCCTACCATAAAAAAAGTTTATCTTATCCATAAGAGAATCCAATCATCTACACAACACTCGGGCATTCGACTCCAAACCTTCACCTAACTATTCCAATCCTACGATGAAGAAAAAAGGTTTCTC
>NC_061824.1:39023221-39028221 GCF_019202785.1 Penaeus chinensis
AAAATTGCCAAATGCAAGCCGAAAAATACCATAAAATCAACCTAAATAATAGAAGTACCGAAGAGCACATGGCGACAGGATGCGCGAAAGCCTCTTCATAAAAGCGAACGGAGAATGAAAAAGAAGAGCCGATTCCTTCTCCCTTTTATTTCGGACAAAATCATTTAGCATACATTACACCAGTGAGACTAATAATGCTTCCAAAGATCAGAAAGAAGTTTTCAAAGAATGATTAGTCTTCAGCACAGGAAATGAATCAGGACTTTTTTGTGGGTTGTTTTTCATGGCTTTGAATAAGACAAAAATTAATTAATAAATAAAAGAGTATTTATATGAATATACAATAAAAAATAGTCTGTCTTTCATGAGTCACTGACAAAGCCAGATAAAAACTATAAATAATAACTAACATGTAAATTCATGGAATAAAAGTAACTACTGGTTTAATTTTCAAGTGCAATGAACATGCCATATACATTTCCTATTTATACAGCAATATATGTTTTAAATCAAATCTGGAAGCCTCTTTAATTTTCCTATATAAACAACATACAAATGATAGTTTGTATAAACAACTGGATCCTGTACATTTTTTTTTTTTCTTCTTTTTCACTATTTGTTACAGTCATATACAAGAGTAAAAACATGGAGAGATAAAAGCCTGTAGCATTGGCCACACAGTCTTTCAAAAGCTTTGCCGGTGAACACAACAGCTGGAGTATTAGTTTGTAAACTGTTTGGAAATGAACATAGACTCTGCACAGGTTGAAATGATGAAATAGATATCCAGAATAATCACTTTTCTTTATGACTATCTGAATCATTATCCTTAGAAAATATATTCATTCTATTTTTGTTTTTTTTTGTTTTTTTAAACAGAACAGACTGCAAAAAAAAGGCGGGGGGGGGGGGGGGGGGCCAAGGTCAAGATAAAATTCATTAACACTTCACTAGTCTGACCTTGTAAACCGAGAACAGGATTCTTAACAAAACAACATACTGGCATTATTCAAAATTTGCCAAACGATATTGCTCGTCCATTTTAATTTCCCGTCTCCTATATCACCGGAGATTTCACCCAAAGAGGAAGAAAAGAATAGCCCAAACTTTACAATGCTTCACAGAAAAATAAAAATAGTAATTTAAAAAATTTCACCCCCTTATGTAAAATATGCACACACACACAGACTTTGTGTATATGCATACGTACATGTGTAAGTTCATGTATAAGCAAATACACAGACAAGAGAGAAAGCGCCTGAGAGAAATGACAAAGAAAAAGAGAGTGAAGAGAGACAAAGAGAAAGCAAAAAGAAAGAAAAAGAAAAAGGGAGAGAGAAAGAGAAAAGGGGAGAGAAAGAAAAATGGAGAGAGAATCAGAAAAAAAAAAATATATATGAAAGCAAGCAAGAAACAGTAATGGAGTAAGCATCAGTGTGAAAGAGACAGAGAAAGTGAGCAGGGAAATATATGTAAACCAAGACATGGGACTCTTCGTCACACAAAGCAAACCTATATAAGCGTTAAAAAGCATCACAGGATTCTGAATACACACGAACCTAGAAATTAGTCACATTTTATTGAACAAGGTGGAGCTGTACAAAAAGACCTTGTATTATAGATGCGAATTGGAGGAAATTGGTAGGAAAACAAAAATTACGTGTCTGCAACTTTGCACAAGAAGTAATGTCATAGCAAGGTGACTCCTTTTCGAACTCAAAATCTTAAATCACAGATATTTCCAACTCAATAAATGAACTGAGCCCATCTTACTAAAGCAGACAGACAAAGACTGAAAAGGAAAAAAAGAGAAAGAGCCCGAGACGTCATCTGCAGTGCAAAATGATCTCATCTGCGTAAAACTTGGAACTACCCTCCCCACTCCCCCCCCTCCTTAAAATGGTATATAAAAAAAAAAGGATAAAAATATACATATACACTGGGTAACCAAAAACCAAAAATAAATCCACAGCCATATTTGAATAATCCATGCCTTTAAGATAAAGCCTTAACAACTTGTAAGCAATTGATTACTGCACTAAGTATAAATATTTCATCTGTATGGTATAGTGGGTATCAGAAATATTCCCATCTTCTAAAATATATCCGTTCTTCTTCACGACCATTAGTTATTTTTCCTTTCGAGAATTATACCCATAAAACATGCAGTCCATATAATACTTATCACTGAAATACTTATGACAACTCCGGAGCACATTCCTTGGCTTGGAGAAACCATCAGTAAAAAATAGTCAACCGCCAATAAAATGGCCAAGTTTTTAACACAAATACAAGACAGCATTTTGCACTTCTGTCTGGGTGTACGATGACCACACACGTCTTCCTTCTGCCTGTGAATTCTAGCTCAATCATAGGTTTGAGCGCATCTCCCCACCTCATCTCCTTCCTGGCATGAACATTGGTCTTGCACGATCTCAAGAAGCACAACTGAGTCACACTGACAATGCACACTGGTTATAACGAGCGACTTTTAGCGTAGTATATAGTTTTGGGTGTTCTGTAGCAGTCCGTTTCTTTTTACTTTTTTTCATTTTCATTTTTTTTCTGACATTTCTTTTCATATAATTTACACATCCTAGTTCTTACAAAATCATTAAAATAGAAAAGAAAATAAGCTTCAAATATAAAAAAAAAAGAAAAAAAAAAAAAGAAAATGAAAAATGGAAATTTCATAAATATCTGATTATCGTGGCTAAAAAACAAGGCTAGTCACAGCCCCTTATAAAATCTGGAACTCTTTTTTCAGTTCTGCCATAAGTTTCCAGTCTGTTTTACTAAGATCATCCCTAAAGTAGTCCTTGCACGCATTAATCGACTCGCGCGAGATCTTGCTGACAAGTATGTCCTCGTGATCAAAGTGGCGCCCAAACAGCTTGGGGGTGTGGCCAGGAAGAGGCTCAATCTTGATGCACACGTCAACTCCCTTCTTAGCCAGGTCTACATTCTTGTGGTCGTACTCCATTGAAGTCACCACTCCTATCTCCACAAACTGGCAGGGAAGAGGAAAGTGGTTTTATTAAAAGAATTCTGGAAGGCAAATCAGCTTTTCTATTCCTTCCAGTAACTCTTTAAAAAAAACAATTCTGAAGAGGAAGACAGTTTTCAGTTTCACAGTTTTATGGTAAGACTGCTAAAGAGGCAAGTCATCTTTTGGTAAAATCAATCTGAAAGAAAGAATATCTCAAAATATGTGAATTAAGAAGAGGAAGACCTTTCTCTATAATTCAACTTTTTAAATAACCATTCTGTTTATCAAATTGATAAATTAACAAACACAAAAACGATGCTTATCATCCACAAGCCAATGTCATTAATGTTTTCAATGAGTAGCCAACAAAGACCAAAGTATCCTACCTCTTTACTTGGCACACACAAGGGCGTCCCCGTTCTTAAAACTCCAGCCTCAACTGTTACACCGAGCACTATGGGGTCACGCTTGTTAAATATAGCCTGTGGAAGAATCATGAGTTATAATCGAGAAAATTTAAAATGAACATGCTTCAGATGAACCTAATAATTCACTGGAAGCTAATGAAATTAAAAATATAAATCAAATCTAATTATACCTATTGAAAACACTACAATAATTGTCCTTTCCTGATGTTCCAGATAAATTTACAAATACAAAAAATCTATATTCAACTATGTGTCACATAAATACAGCACAATGCAATAACAAATTTGAAACAGGTACCCCTAAAATGTGAAAATAAAGACTCTGCATTAATCAATTGCACTTTGGTGTGGCTGAATGAAAAATATGAGTATTTGCTCTAGGAGGCTGAAAAACAGCCCAAGCATATATACAGTCATCAGATATAATACTCTACATATAAACCATGGTGATGAACCAATGTTGCTCACACTCCTCTTAGGAGTGTGATCATGGCGAGGCAAATCAAAGGAAATCATCAAGAGTCCTGATTCGCCACTTTAATTTAGCATTGATATCTATGGAACTTTGGAAAGAGTGCTTACACCTAAAAAAAAAATATACATTTTTTCTCGATGGTTTAGCAGGTCAGAAAATAAATGACTGAAGTCTCTAAAATCTGGCCTCTTGATATTTAGTTTACCAATCTATATTCATGTTTCACGAGAAAAAAATGAAACAAGAATATCCGACTCCAAATCAAACAGACACCATATTCTGCACAATAAGCTCCTACCTCTAACCCATTTACTACAGAGACATTAAGCGTCTCTCTGAAACCAACTCACCGTAGGAATAATCTTTAGACGTGATGGGAAGACAGCCACATGCTTAAACTCATCCTGCTTCTTCTTCTTGTAGTCCTTGAGGTATTCAACGTAACGATCACCCAGGTGGTATATAGTCTCCTCAAAGAAGATCTTCACTCCTTCCTGGAAGGCAGAGGAAGCAAGGAATGAATGTAAGTGTCGCACATTGTTAACTAGTAACTAATAACTAATAAATACATAGTTATACAACAAAAATTAGGGAAATAAAAAATTCTAAATCAGTATTTATTTCCAAACTATATATATTTATCAGTAACAAAGTAAAGCTGTTATCAACATCAAAGTGACTTTGTAATTAAATAAGTATCCAAAAAAAACAAGAGGGTGGCTGGTAGAATGTAAACAGGTACACACCAGATATATTATTGAATAACCAAAACTCTTGCCTCATTCCCCTACCTTGTCAGCCAGCTCCTGGGCATCCTTCTCCACCTTGACGTCGAAGGCCAGGATGACAGCGTACATGGGGTCGTGCTCCAGCATGGCAGCTGCTCGCATCACGTCCCTCTTCACCACAGGACCCACACGGATCCCCGAATAAGGCACATTGTTGGTCTTGAAGAACTCCAGCAGAGCCTCCAAGGCACCCAGGGTCGAAGCCTGGACGTACACTCCTCGCTCCTTCACCTGCAGGTTCATGATTGGGGAAGGAATGGGGGAGTAAACAGGATGCAGACATCAACAATTATAACCTTAGTAATAGTTATGGTAATAGT
>NC_061824.1:39035721-39045721 GCF_019202785.1 Penaeus chinensis
AAGTTTACAAAAGCCTTAAGATACAAATTTGTGAAAATACTATAATTACCTCTTCCTCCTCATCTTCATCACCTTTCTCACTGCTCTTCTTGGTGTCCGTATCTTGCGAGGCCTTCGTGGCTTCCGATGTGTCTGAAGGAGATGGAGAAAAGTTAGGAAATCCTTCAGGGCAAACTCAGATAAAAATAGGAAATTTGCTCTTTACATAGAGTAACACCCAGTAATAAAAAAAAAAAATAATAATAATGAGAGAAAAGCTTATGTAATAGGGGACGGGAAAAAAAAAAATCATAGTAATTGTTCTTGAACCCCATTCTTACCTTCATCCTCTTCGTCGTCGTCACTGATCTCATCCCAATCGTCCTTGACATCCTCCTCCTCGTCCTTTTCCCAAGAATCCTTGACATCATCTCCCTCCTTAGCCTCTACCTTAGGCTCCTCCGACTCCATCTTCTCATCCTTTGCCTCGGATTTTTCTGGGGGAAGGAAAGGACAAGGTGGCGGTGAGTGACAGAATTAAAGTTTGGAAAGTTTGTCATTATGTGTGTGTAGTATTTGAATGTCACTGGCAACAAAGAAACAAGTAGGTTCATGGGTTAATATGCCATAAATTTTCCTCTTTACAGCCCAAACAGACAGAGGAACTTGGACTGTGCTCTGTACTCCTGAGTGGGTAGGAATCCTTTGCATTGGATAAAAGCTTTTGCTAGGTATTGATGCCTCGGAAAATTTTCACTTAGTAGCTTAAGATGGGGGGAAAAAAAAAAAGACTAGAGAAAAAAGTAAAAAGGAAATGAAGAAAGCAAATACAAAAGAAAGAAGAAAAAAGAGAAAGAGAAACGGGAAAGAAAAATGAAAACAATTAAGAATAAACACTAGCTTACCTTCCTCCTGTTTCTCCTCCTTCTTGGGCTTCTTTGGCTTGACCTTTGACCCGGGTCGGGCTCGCTTCTCTCCCTGCTCTGGCAGCTTGACTCCCTGGGCCTAAGATAAAAAAAAAAATTAAGAGAAATGACTATAAAAACAAACCACAAATTGAACACTGCTGCAGTAGGAACAATACAGGAAGGCAATAAACCGTCAATTGGGATACAAATATTTCATTACTAATGCTTGCTAAATAACAACAATAATAATAATAATACCAATCTAAAGAAGACCATTGAGAAGAAAATAGACAGAACAAAATGAAAAGAACAGAAACAAGGGAATGAAGCATATATATATCCCAGGGTGTTTTCAGCCGTCCCTACCTTGAGGTGTTCCAACATCTCTTGCGCTCTGCGTTGGTCCTGCTTCTGCTTGGCCGTGAGCAGGCGTCCTTCTTGCCTCAGCCTCTCTTTTCTCTCCTTCTCCTTCTGTCTCTTCCTCTCCTTCTTTTCCTGTTCGAGACGCTTCGCTTCTTCAATCTGTCTGAGCTGTAAGGGAGGGGGGGAGGGGGATAGAAAGGTTAGTGATTTATTTATTTATTTATTCATTCATTTATTTACTTATTTATTATTATTTTTTTTTTAATATATGCTGAACAATTATATTCAATATCTGATGAAGTGATGGTTTGTATGTCTTGCTGTAGGTGTTGCAAAATTAGGTCAGAATTCTATTCCAAGATTCACCAAACCCTCTTCCCTCAATTTGTACGGAAAGAAAGGCCCAGAGACGACCCACTTACTCTCTCCTCCTCCAGCCTCTGTTTCTCCTCCTCTTCTCTCTGGAGTCTCTCCTCCTCCTCCTTCCTCTTGGCCAGCGCTTCCTTCATGGCCGCCAGCATCTTGGCGCTGGGCTTGCCCTTCTTGGACTTTCCTTCCTCCTCCTTCTCTGGCTCTCCCTTTTTCTTCTTCTTGGCTGATGGGAGAGAGCGATGGCAGGGAAGTTAGTTGAAGGTAGGTGGGAATGGGAAGAGGGAGGGGGAGAAGATAGGACGAGACAGGGTGGGAGGGATGGGGACGAGGGGAAGGAGGACTATGTAGCAAGACCTTTGTCAATATGCTTCTCTTAAAATCCTAACTCCTAATTAATCTGTTTATTCACTGAATTAGTTAAGAGCTAGGATAGGTATAGGGAATCCCTGTTATTTGTTGCCCCATTATTCATCACTTCACTTTTTTGTTACTGATGTTTGTGGATGCATCACCAATTGTACTTCACTGTGGCTTCTAAAAGTTTATACACACATGACCAAAAACACACAAGAAACTAATGTGAAATTAAATAAAAAAATAAAATATGAACATGAATTCCACAATATGTATAGATGTAACAAATTTTAAGTTTGTGCACGCTGCTAGCAGTATATGTGAACAGTGCACATCTACTTTTCAGCCACAAAAACAGGCAGATGCTACCACACCAGTGTGACCTCAGGTGTTGTTGAGGCAAAAGAGTTAAAAGGGAGAAGAAAGTGAATCTGCACCTGATACTGGATGCTCAAGAGGAGAGTGGTCTTTTTTCAATTTTCTTTTTTATTGAAATATTCAAGAAAATTCTCAGCTATTCTGACAATTTTCAGCAGGCTCTTAGCAGAAAAAAGAATCCTTTCACCTCCCTGATAGGTACTGCATCTATCGAAGAGGTGCACAAAGTCATACTTTACTCTAAGAAGTTGTTTGTCCAGCCAAAAAAGTCAGAAATACACTACCTCAAAGCACCCTGGGGTATCACTGACTAGCTGATTATCCCAGTCGACAAACAGGACCCAAGATTTTAAAGGCGAAAAAAGCTAAAAAGATACAGACTTCCTTTCACACTACTTTAAAATGGCATCATATTGCACACGGATTGCATGATAATCCTCATCCATCCACCTCAACCACTCCTGTTCCTTCACAAGAAACTTGGTTGAAAATAAACACAAGATGGGTGATGCACTAAGATTAAATCCTCTCCCACCTACCCGTGCAAAGACAAACCCTCGCTTCCCACTGCCTCTGCTACAAACAAGCAGCCACCCCTCTGAACTCATGTTGCAAGTTATAATTACTTCATGGTTCACAACGTCTGATATTTGCAAATCTCTTATGTGCTGACTTTTCTTTATTAAAAAATGTTGGTATTACTCTTTTTAGTATCATGACAATAATATACATATAAATTTATATGCTTGAGCAAACCACTGAATATTACGGTCCCATTCTAAATACACCTTTTAAAATGTATTCTTATGGGATATTATATATTGCTATTTGACTGAATCATTATTTGTTGTATTTTTCTGGTCCATATTAATGAGGAAAAACAGGAATCTCCCGTTTCTCTTTTCCATACAATCTTCTAACAAACAAATCAAATGCCCTTTTCATTAACCCCTTTTATCTATCTATAAACCAACTAAACTAATACATCAATATATTTTAGAAGTCAAAATTCCTTCACAATCAAACAAGTACTAACAGTGGGCATAGCACGTGTCTACCCGTCGGCAAGGGGTTAAAGGACTACTGCCTTTATCAGTCTGTTTCCTTCTTGTCATCTATCTACCCATTTTCTAACTATCAATCTATCAACCCATCTATTTTTTATCTATCCCTATATCCAAGTCTCTATATTTTAATGAACCCATTCATCTATCCATCTATTTTTTCATCAATCTGTCTATCAATGCATCCATTTTTCTGTCTATCTATCCATCTCTAATCTGACCACTTACTCATCTATCCCATCCATCTATATCTTAAACCTATCCATACATCTATCTCTCCATGCACATCCATCATCCTATCTCTCCTTCTAGCAATACATATTTATATCCCTCCCTGTCTGTCTATCTATCTGCCCGTCCCATCTTTCCACCTATTTATCCATCCACTCCTTTACCTATCTATAAAAGCACTTATGCATTCATCCACACATCTCAACCTCAACCTATTAAACAAACTAGATTGAACACTCACCATCTGCTTTGGCATCAGCCCCCTCAGCTGCCTTGGCATCTCCCTGCAACAGAGAAGAGGAGACGTGGGAATGAGTGTTATCGCTTCTTCATTAAGGATGAGAGAGAGAGAGAGAGAGAGAGAGAGAGAGAGAGAGAGAGAGAGAGAGAGAGAGAGAGAGAGAGAGAGAGAGAGAGAGAGAGAGAAAGAGAGAGAAAAAGAGAGAGAAAGAGAGAGAAAGAGAGAGAGAGAGAGAGAGAGAGAGAGAGAGAGAGAGAGAGAGAGAGAGAGAGAGAGAGAGAGAGAGAGAGAGAGAGAGAGAGAGAAAGAGAGAGAGAAAGAGAGAGAAAGAGAAAGAGAAAGAGAAAGAGAGAGAGAGAGAAAGAGAGAGAGAGAGAGAGAGAGAGAGAGAGAGAGAGAGAGAGAGAGAGAGAAAGAGAGAGAAAGAGAAAGAGAAAGAGAAAGAGAAAGAGAAAGAGAGAAAGAGAGAGAGAGAGAGAGAGAGAGAGAGAGAGAGAGAGAGAGAGAGAGAGAGAGAGAGAGAGAGAAAGAAAGAGAAGGAGGGGGAAGGAGAGAGGGGAAGAGGGAGGGGGAGGGAGAGAGAGAGGGGGAAGAGGGATGGGGAGGGAGGGAGAGAGGGATGGGGAGGGAGGGAGAGAGGGGAAGGGGGAGGGGGAGGGAGAGAGGAAGGGGGAGGGTGAGGGAGAGAGGAAGGGGGAGGAAGAGGGGGGGAGAGGAGGGAAGGGGAGAGGAGGGGAGAGGAGGGAAAGGGGAGAGAAGGGGAGAGAAGGGAAGGGGAGAGAAGGGAAGGGAAGGGAAGGGAAGGGAAGGGAAGGGAAGGGAAGGGAAGGGGAGGGGAGGGGAGGGGAGGGAAGGGGAGGGAGAGGGAAGGTGGGGAAGAAGGGAGAGGAAGAGGGAAAATGGGGAAGGAGGGAGAGGAAGAGGGAAGATGGGGAAGGAGGGAGAGGGAGGGGGAAGGAGGGGGAAGGAGGGAGAGGGAGGGGGAAGGAGGGAGAGTGAGGAGGAAGGAGGGAGAATGAGGAGGAAGGAGGGAGAGGGAGGAGGAAGGAGGGGGAATGAGGGGGAAGGAGGGAGAAGGAGGGAGAGGGAGGGGGAAGGAGGGAGAAGGAGGGAGAGGGAGGGGGAAGGAGGGAGAGGGAGAGGGAGGGGGAAGGAGGGAGAGGGAGAGGGAAGGGGAAGGAGGGAGAGGGAGAGGGAGGGGGAAGGAGGGAGAGGGAGAGGGAGAAGGAGAGGAAGGGGAAGGGAGGGAGGGAGAGGAAGGGGAAGGAAGGGAGGGAGGGAGGGGAAGGGAGGGAGGGAAGGAGGGAGGGAGAGGAAGGGGAAGGGAGGGAGGGAAGGAGGGAGGGAGAGGAAGGGGAAGGGAGGGAGGGAGGGAGAGGAAGGGGAAGGGAGGGAGGGAGGGAGAGGAAGGGGAAGGGAGGGAGGGAGGGAGAGGAAGGGGAAGGGAGGGAGGGAGGGAGAGGAAGGGGAAGGGAGGGAGGGAGGGAGAGGAAGGGGAAGGGAGGGAGGGAGAGGGAAGGAATGAGGGAGAGGGAGAGGCAAGGGAAAGGCAAGGCAAGGCAAGGGAGAGAGAGAGGGAGGGAGGGGAAAGGGAAAGGCAAGGAAAAGGAAAAGGAAAAGGGAAAGGGAAAGGCAAGGAAAAGGAAAAGGAAAAGGAAAAGGGAAAGGCAAGGAAAAGGAAAAGGAAAAGGGAAGGGGAAAGGGAAAGGAAGGGGAGAGAAAGAGAGAGAGATTATAAAAATAAAAATATTGAGGGAGAAAAAAAAAAAAAAAAAAAATTGTTACATACAGATGGCTCCAAGTGTGCTTAGCCAGCAAGGAGTCTATCAGTAGCCCTAGTGACTGTTCCTGATTTCCCCATTCCTTGAATTGGCCAGAGAATGTGTCTTTCTTTAATACTATTAATATTAATACTGTTTTCAATCTTATTAATATTATGATTATTAAATTGTTATCAATAAATCTCTGGTAATATTAAAGACAATGAAATAATACAAAAGGTACTTTCCAAAAATCAAGGAAAAGGGTAAACAGGTGAGATAGGTAGGACTAATAATTTACTCCTTGGTGATTAAGCACTTGTAGAGCCATCCATGTGCAAATAAAATAAATAATCTTATATTACAGTGGGCACGACATGAACTCTTGCCATTTGTGCCGATTGGATTAAGAGAGAGAGAATAAGGAACTGACAAAGCGAGAGCCAAAGGCAAACTGATTTCGAACAACAGTTAAGCCTCGTAAGCCCCCAGTCAACAATTCTTGTTTACCTTGGCTTCTGCGGCATCTTTGTTTTTCTTTTTCTTCTTTTTACTGGCAGAGCTTTCTTCTGAAGCTTCTTCTTCCTGAAAGACAAAATTTGGCTATAGTTAAATCAAATCAAATCAAAACACACACACACACACACACACACAAACGACAGTTTCTCTTTGAAACCCGAAAACCGCTCTCGTGAAACCCCACTCCAAGACTCGTAAATCAGGCCACATTCCTCAAGTTGTAACTCTAAGCCTTTCATCAAGCCGCCCCTAATCCTCACCTTGGGCTTGGGAGGCTCGACCTCAGCCTCGGGTTCGTTCTGCTTCTTCTTGTTGTTCTTCTTCTTGCCCGCGTCCTGCTCCTCGTCCTTGGCCTCGTCCTTGGCCTCGTCCTCCTGGGTCTTCTTGGGCGGCTCCTCCTTGGGCTTCTCCCCCTTGTACTCCATCTCCAGCTCCTGCAGCATCTTGTCCAGGTCCTCGTCGTCATCATAGCCCTTCTTCTTGCCCTTCTTGCCCTTCTTCCCTTTCTTCCCCTTGTCGTCGTCTGCCGCTGGGGCCGCCTCCTCCTCCTCCTTCTCTTTCTTCTTCTCCTCCTCCTTGTTTTTGCTCTTGCTGTCCTCCTCTACCTCTGCCTCTTTGGTCTCATCTGCACCCTTCCTGGTTTTCTGCGGAGGATACGGAGGGTTAGTGCTGCCTGGAATGCCCTTTGATAAACAATCAGATGAGGGTGATGATAGAAATAACAATAACAACAATGAAAGAAAAAAATATATATTATATAGTTATGATAACGTACAAGCTAAAAAAACAAATATTAATCTTCCAGCCTAATAATATGCCAGTCCCCACAATAATAATAATAATAATAATAATAATAATAATAATAATAATAATGATAATATAATTTGGAGTTGTCCCCACACCCACTCCCAGCAGCGCACCTTCTTCTCTTTCTTCTCGGGCACAGGCTCGGGGTCTTCGGCCGGGGGTTCCTCAGGGGGCAGCTCCCCGGCCTCAGCCAATCTCATATGCTCGAGCTCCTTGGCAATGTCATCCTCCCAGTCTTGGTTTTTCTTCTTGCCCTTTTTGCCCTTCTTGCCCGCGTCGGATGCAGGGGGGGCGTCATCCGGCATGCCGTCGGCTGCTATGTCCTCCACCTCACCATTCCTGATTTTGGACAGGGAGAGGTTATTGATTACCCAAACTCTTGGCCAGCGCTGGGAAAATGACCTGGCCTTACAAGAATACAGAAAAACTCCTTATAAAGTACTTTCACTAATACTACTTTTGCAAATATTGAATACATGTTGCAATACTTCTAGATATATAAAAAGGAAACATGATATCTTCTGGTTTTATTAAATTTAGCATAATGACACATTTTTTATGGTTAGTTCTATTAAAACAGTCATTTTTGTGCTTCTTCCTGTTCACCCAAACTAATCATACTTGATAATATGTCAGAGTGCATATTAACAAAACTTTAACAAAAGGAAAAACTGTCACTTCAATAACAGAAAAGAGGCCATACAGTTAATCATTATGAGCCAATACATAAAAGAAAGAAAGAAAAGAAAAAAAAAAAATTGGAGTGCAACTTCCTAATTGCAATAATTCCTGTCCCTCTTACCATCACAACCTCGAAATCATTACATTTCACGAGGTTTACTAAATATAACTTGCTCTTGTTACACATCTTGTAATATACAATAACTATACCATAATGTACCACAACATGGAAACTTAATGCAATTTCAAATGGATGGTAACATTACAGTTTCACACAAATCTACAAGATAACACCTTTTGGAAAAATTACATCACTGCAAATGAAAATTACAGCTGTGAATGTAAACTTCACATGTGATCATATGACTGCCATGACTTACATGCCTTTAGTGCTCTGGCAAAGGTTCACAAATTTCAACCAAGTAAACTCTGGCATGATAGAGCTTGGAATCACTTCTCATTTGACAATAAAATCCTCCAGGTCTACAAGATGTCTACTTGGGTCGTATCACAGCTATGAAAGGTGCTTCCTGCTTTGAATAGTTGTATAAATCAAACATCTACTTTACCTTCAACCTGCTATAGCTATTTTATAAAAGTGGAATGGCTTAGAATTCACAGATCTATCACTTCCATGTATCGTTGCCTTTGATGCATTAGCAATAGGCCTAGGGGCAATTACTGAAAATAAGGCCGGAAAAAAACAAACAAAAAAGACTAATGTAACAGTTGTCAAAAAAATATCCACACCACTGGGTACAGAAAATAATGCCCACACGATAAAAAACTTAATAAAATTATGATTCTGTGCATTAAACAATACTTATGGCCATCTAGAAACTTTTACCATATATATAATAGCAAGATCGAGCTTACAGACTTCCCTGACATTTTGCCATCAAATAAGGAGCCAGCCCAAGCAAATTGTCAGGAGGTCTATAAGCTTGAAATTTGTGCCAGAAGTAAACAAACTTCCATTATGCATATTCTACCTAAAATACACATGGTGGACGTTTGTTGACTTTTGGCCGAACACAAAGACTAATTTGAGGACCTATTTGCTAATTATGGAGATCTGGGAGTTGCACTATTCAGACATAGATGAGTGAAGTATACATTCCTTTGGCACTCATATATTTTGGCAAGATTGGTGGCAGATTTCTGAAGGGGGGGGGGGGGGGTTGTGAACATGTACTAGGAGGGCACTTTGCACCAACGCAAAAGGGCACAAGCTAGAGGCCTGTAGGATGAGGCAACTTTATCAGTGGGAATTTTTAGCATTCTGGAGGCACTTCCAGGCACTATGAAGTAAACTCTGGCATTTATGTGGTAACTAATGCATAAAATAGATAATAACAATAATATGGAATAGGTAGTATGTATGATATGCAGGCTCTCATCTTTTTTGTTAAGGAAACAATGCATTAAAAGTTATCTGAAATTATACACATAATTTCAACATTTTGGTTCTAATATATATTAGCAGAACTATATTCACCAGGGTACCTAATTTATTCAAGCACTTCTGCATACTGTCTATCACTTTGTTGCTAAGGTAGAATTGATCACCGAATGTGCCAACGCAAGGGAAGCTGCCAAAGTTGATCCAGTCATGTAACAGATAAGCCACGGTGGGCTTAGCTTGGCTCTGCCCAGATTTATCTTCTATAATTAATTGTATTCCCTTATGCATCTGCCGAGCTTCAATCTTCCTTTTCATCAATGACAGCACAGTCATTTCAAAATTTATCAACAGCGGGAGTGGGTTTCCAAATTCTTTTCTTTTTTTCCACTTTCTAATAACTTTTATGAAAGATTTTTTTACTCTACAGCGTGATATACAAACACGACATTCCCTGTCAAACAGAACACCAAAGAGAAGAGCAAAGAAACGCACAAACACGCCAAACACCTTCACAGTGAAGAAGCAAAACAGCGGAAAGGTCTTCGGTATATTCGCATGTTATTTTCCCCTTTCCTCTGACGTTCTATCAATAATTAATTCAGCCTAAACCCCACACATAACACTCACTCAACACATGCAAACATATGTTCACAAATATAAGTAACAATACATATACACATCCATACATACACTTACATCCATAAATGACATCCACACTTACATTTAATGCTTATAATAAAGAGTCACACACGCAAGACTGCAACTTTACACAAACACATTGCCATAACAACACACGCACATAGAATTCACACACATGGACGCACATATGCAGCCACAGTACAAAAGCACGTACATAGACTGTAAAATCGACTTCATACTAACAAAAGCATGATTATTGCATCATTTCTAGAGCATTTATAGATGAGATTAACCTCCAA
>NC_061824.1:39050721-39060721 GCF_019202785.1 Penaeus chinensis
GCGCCTCGAGAGCTACTTCCAGGACCTCCAATGTCTCTGCTAGATTCAATGCATCATTCACTGCATCAAGTATCCAGTCCATACAAGTATTGAAAAGGGTTGGGGCCAGGACACATCCCTGTCTCACCCCGGCAAACACCGGGAAAAAGGCAGAGATGCCCTCCCCACACTTGAGAGCACTCTTGGTATCTGTATACAGGCCAGACAGCAAACAATAATCCCAGGGGGGATCCCACGGAGATCCAGTAGGCTCCAGAGACTCTGCCGGTGCATTGAGTCGAAAGCCTTCTTGAGATCAACATAAGTCGGCGTTCCACAAGGACATGAAGTGCTAAGACACAGTCTACAGTTGACTTCTTGTGTGTAAAACCATACTGCTCAGGTCTCTGTGCTCGTAAAAGGTGGTCGCGCACTCGTGCCAAAAGCAGATGAGCGAGGACCTTGCCTGGTACGCTGAACAATGTAATACCTCTGTAGTTGCCACAGTCCCTTTGGTCCCCTTTCCTTTTCCAGATAGGGATGACCAAGCCCCTTTTCCAGTCAGGAGGAATGGTACCAGTCTCCCAAACGGCAGACAGGACTGCATGCAAACCACAGATCATGGCTTCTCCACCCACCTTCAACAACTCCGCTGCAATCCCACAGACACCAGCAGCCTTTCCACTCTTCAGCCTAGAGACCGCCCTTCTCACTTCTTCGATGGAAGGTGGTGCCTCACTGATTGGTGGATCAGCCACTAGTGGCTGTGTGTCAGCCAACGGGAGTTGTGAAGACAGGGGGTCTACCCTATACAGTTGCTCAAAGTACTCAGCCCAGCGGGCCCTATACTCACCCGGCCCTGACACAATGCGACCATCCTCTGCCCTCACCGAGCCCAGTCGAGAGATGGACTTTGACCGGAGTTCCCTTAGGGCTCGGAAAGCAGGTCGAAGGTAATTTTGGGCAAAATGACCTTCCAACTCTTCCACGATGCCCCTAAAGTACCTCTCTTGGTCCATTCTCAAAGAGGCCCCAGCAGAGTGAGAGAACTCCCTGTGCAAGACATGGTTCCCATCCAGTCTGGCAGCACGACTCATCTCTATAGTGTTCAGTGTCTCGTCCGAGCCAACACGACTCCTTCGCCGAGGTCGGACCCCAAGGCACTCCTCGGCAGCTGGCAGAGATTCCCGCTTAAAGGTATCCCACAGTTCAGCAGGGTCATGTAGTGTGCCAAGCACTTCAAACCGATTTGAGACCGCCACTGCATAATCCTGAGCCACCTCCTCACTCTTGAGCCTCTCGAGATGGAACACTTTCTGATGAGATCTCGGGATGCGTCTAGATCTGAGGCGGAGCCTTAGTGTTGCAACAACAAATTTGTGGTCGGTAGCAAAGAAATCAGCGCTCCTAAAAACTCTAGAGTTCTGAAATGGTCGATCTTTTTAGCTACAATGCCAGTATTGGAGTACCAAGACCAGCGATGTAGATCTCGTCTCTGGTACCACGAGCCCGCAATCCTCAGCCTCCTAGATCTTGTGAAGTCTAAGAGGTATGAGCTATTGATGTTCCTAGTACCAGAGCCATAGGGACCGATGCATAACTCGTATCCTTACTTGTTAGTGCCTGTGACCGCATTAAGGTCCATAAGGACCATGAGGGCGTCTCCCCGGAGACATTGATCCACTATAGAGTCAAGTTTGGTGTAGAACATCTCTTTCACTTCGAGCATAAACTGCCAATAGAGATATGAAGCCCAAAGTGTGCTTCATTTTCACAAGCAGAATGCTTCTTGACTGAGGAACGGAAGCGGTCTGATACAGCCACCGCGACTCCCCTAAGGCGCGCGTCATTGCTACAGCCAGATCAGTAGTAGGTATAACCCCCACTACTGGTCTCACCACTACCAGGCCGTCGCACCTCAGAGAGAGCAGCGATGGCAATCCCCAGCCTCCCCAGCTCCCCCGACAACAAAGGTAGTCGATCATCCTCCGAGAGACTGAGGATGTTCCAGGCCGCTACACGGCACGCTCGCCGCAGATTGACCCCATTTGTGGGCCTCCGGCCGGGCGACGCCTCGGCACAACCTCATGCCTCCCAAGGAGGAAGAGTGGGGGCCGGGGGGGCCATCCCCCCACCACGTAACCTCAGGGTGCAGGATTCCCTGGGAGGGCCTTGCCCTGCAGCCGTCATACCAGGCTCGACGTCCCGGTCAGGTAAGCTCCTGATCAGGACGCCGAGCCAGGGATCAGGAACCCCCGGCCGCCAATCGGGGTCGGAGTCACCTCCTCCGGGATGGCTCCGACCCCTCTTCTCCTTTCTTGGTTTGCCTGCTGGTGAGGGTTTTTACTCAACTGCTAGCTAGGGGCAGGGGCGCAGAACTCCCTGAGGGCAGAATGCCCCTGTTACCCCATATATATATATATATATATATATATATATATATATATATATATGTGTGTGTGTGTGTGTGTGTGTGTGTGTGTATATATATATATATATATATATATATATGTATATATGTATATATGTGTGTGTGTGTGTGTGTGTACACAATACATTCATGTTTGTATATATGTATATATAGATATATATATATATATATATATATATATATATATATATATATATATATATGCATATGCATGTTTATGTATGTGTGTGCATATATATATGCACACACATACACACACACACACACACACACACACACACACACACACGTACATTAATACTGAAAATATAATTACAGCGAGAGTAAGAAGCAAGATACAACAGCAACACATATCATAGAATTAAAACTCGGGAGAAAATACTAAACACAAACAAAATAAGATGTTTTGCTTACGATTACTTTCCATAGTTCGAATGTGGATGATGTGACTGCGTCGTGTTGGCGTGACGACAGTTCACGGAAATTTGAATGCTTGGATGTCCGTTGTAGGTGTATGAGGGAGTGGGGTGGGGGGGTTACGTGTGCAAATTATTTCAAAGTATAGAGAGTAATTGGATTTTCATTGTTGTTTATGTTTTGTTTTATTTTTTGTAATCAGTAATGATTCTACTGTTCTTAAATCGTTTACATCATTATTGTGAAATCATCTAGTTTTATTACTTGGTTTGTATCAAGAGAGTGATCTCGAATTGATGAGTAAGTTGGAGAGGATAGTGGACGAAATGTCTAATATCTCATCATTAGATTCCTCGTTGTTGAACCTATATATCTAGCGTTACAGCTAGAACATTTGTATGAGTACACTACATTTGAGCACAGATGTTTTGGGACAGGGCCTTTTGTCGGAGAAAACGACAAAAGATCATTCTGAAACTAATCTGTGGGAAATAGTAACACAGTAGTTTCTGTAGTTCTTTCCGTAAGACAAAGCTTGTGCGTCCGTAGTATGGTAGTTTGAGGTATCGGATATCCCGAGGCACATTGTAATTTATTGGTTTTAGGCAATGCATCTTATTTAAGAATAGTCTTATCTGTTTCTGAATGACAGCCAAAGGGAATTTGTTTAAAAAAAAAAGGGGTTCTAAGAACTAAATTTCTCGTTTTTTAGAATGCCAGTCTGAACAGATTTGAAAACATCTGTGCAACAATGTTCTGACTGCATTAACTTTAAACATCAAAGGTAAGAAGGATAAATAATTTAAACCAAGACCAGTGAAAGTAGGTTTTCTGTACACAGAGGTTTTAAAGGTATTATGATCAGCTCAAGCCTAATATCCAGAAAAGACAGGGAGTCGTTGACTTTGACTTCAGAAGTAAAATGTATGTTGCCATGTTTAGAGTTAACAGAGACTAAAAACATGTTTACATGTGAGACATCACTGAACAGCAGGAATATGTCATCAACATATCTTTCATACAACAGTGGTTTAAAGTGAGATGGGCAGTCTGCTATCCATACTCTCGTGATAACATAAAAAAGCATTTGCGAGAGTTGGGCTTAGCGGGCTTCCCATTGCTACGCCATCGGTTTGAGAGTATAATTCGTTGTTAAACATAAATACAGAATCTTCCACAGATAATTTTAGCAGTTTCATAAATGGGTCTTTTGTGAAGTTATACACATTTCAGTATTCTCAAAGAAACCGTTTCTACAATTGTTTCTTTCAAGGGTGTTTGTAAATAATTATTGTACATCAAAACAGGTCATTATAACAGGGTTTTCAAAGCTAATTGTAGACATATGCTTAGCTAAATCAAAAGAGTTTTGGACAGTATAAATTGAGTCATCATCTTTCAAATGTTTTAACATTCTATTCAATGTATCCTCTAATTGAATAATCTTAGAAAAAGGCTTAGTATCTAACTTTCTAAATTTCGTTTGGTCTGATAATAGTACATTTACTTTACTGGCATAATGTTTTTTCTCTAATATCACAACGCCTTTTCCTTTGTCCTGTCTAGTTATAATCATAACCTTAATAACAATTATTATTATAATGATAATAATAATAATAATAATAATAATAATAATAATAATAATAATAATAATAATAATAATAATAATAATAATAATAATATTAATAATAATAATAATATTAATAATAATAATAATAATAATAATAATAATAATAATAATAATAATAATAATAATCTCTCATGATATCAACATTAATCACATAAATAATGAATACAATATCAATAGTTGTAATAAAAAAATCTTGTTTTAAGCTAAAAGCTTCATCGATATCTCGATTTGACAATTCAGAAACGTGACATAACAAAAATGTCTCCCCTAAATGTTACACACTTTCTTTGAACACAGTCTCAAACTACCGTTTTCTTTGAATACTCAATTGTAGGGGTAATTAATTCAATAAGTTTGTTAAAGTAGATGATGTATGGGGAGATCCGAATTATCGATATAAACGTCTAACTTTGCATTTATACTTCAATTGATATAAACATTGTTTTAATTCTGAGATAAGTACAGTAACTGACGACTTATTAGTACAAATTAACTGTGTTGACTAAATCACAAACAGACAATGCACGGCATGTCAACGTTTACAAGCATTATGATATCAGAATAATGGAAAGAAAATACAAAAGAAGAATAAGAAAAAAAGTTAACAGAAGAAACAGCAAATGTAGAATTACACAGAGTTAGAGACAGAAACCGCAAGACAAGAATCTTTTGATGGAGCGTATTTCAGTGATTTACGCTGTCCCGCTTGGCACGTTAACGTTTTCTGTAAACCCGTTTAGAAGGTATTGTTTTCCTTCAATAGTGTAATAAGGGATATCTGAATTATATATCTTATTTGGGTAGGTGATGCGTCTTCATCCGACTTAGGAATATAAAAGGACCGATTTTATTTGAAACTTTTAGATCATCATGTGGCTCTCGGTTCAAAGTCACACACACAACAGCATTATTACTACTATTACTAATGATGGTAATAATAGTAATGATATTAGACATTGGTTACCATCCTTTAGCAAAGCCAAACACAGCGCTTTGAAATCTTTAAAGAATGACCCTAACATCATTATCAGTAAACCTGATAAAGGAAAAAGCGTTGTGATATTGGAGAAAAAATCGAGATCACTCTCTTGATACAAACCAATCATTACTGATTAAAGAAATAAAACCAAACATGAACAACAATGAAAATCCAATTACTCTCTATACTTTGAAATAATTTGCACACGTAACCCCCCCATCCCACTCCCTCATACACCTACAACGGACATCCAGGCATTCAAATTCCCGTGAACTGTCGTCTCGCCAGCATGACAGTCACATACTCCACATTCGACCCATGGAAAGTAATCGTAAGCAAAACATCTTATTTTGTTTGTGTTTAGTATTGTCTCCCGAGTTTTAATTTTATGATTTGTGTTGCTGTTGTATCTTGCTTCTTACTTTCGCTGTAATTATATTTTCAGTATTAATATACATAGTTTTTATATATGTGTTTCTCTTGCATATGCAGATTCTGATGATGGACACAGTTGTTGATGTCCGAAAGCTTGATAAGTGAAAAATGCGCATAGTGAGGTTTCCTGCTGTCCTGTTCCTGTTCCCCCGTGGGACATCTATTGTGAAAATGTATATGTATACATATACATATACATATATATATTATATATGCACGCACATATACATATACATGCATATAAATGTATATACATACTTATATATACATATACACACACACACGTATGTATATGTGCACACACACACATACATACATATATATATATATATATATATATATATATATATATATATATATATGCATATATACACACACGTATGTATATGTGCACACACACATACATACATATATATATATATATATATATATATATACAAATATACACATATATATGTGTATATATATATGCATATATATATGTTTTTTTTGTTTTGTTTTTTTTTCATAACATTCATTTATTCCACTGCCGGACATAGACCTCTCTCAATTCATTATTAAGAGGTTATATGGCAATGCCACCCTTGCCTAATTCGATGCCCTTCCTAATCAACCGCGGTTCGGCGCGCTAACACCTGTGCCACGGCCGTGACTTCCCCTACGACACCTGCGGTTGACTTCTCAAGGCGATATGTCGTTTTCTCGCGCTCGAGCTAGAAGTCAGAGCGCAGGCATTTTTACGACTGGCGCGACAGGGAATTGAACTCGGGACCACGAGAGTCGGAGTCCAGTGCTCTAACCACTGGACCATCGCGGCAGACTCCCGAAGGCAGTTCGTTGTCACTTGCGGCCTCGTTCTGGCAGCTCCTGCGACGCCGCTGGTGCCAAACCGTATCGGTCTATGTCGTTCCTTTGGATATGGTAGAAAAACCCACAATGCAAAAACTAGATTTCTTGAAAATGTGGCTACAGTTTCGAAATCAACCTGGATTCCATCTCGAGGTCAGAAGCTGCAGTCGCATTTTTATTAATCTATTTTTGGCATTGTGGGTTCTTCTACCGTAATAACAACACGGAAGTGTTTTACCATTCACGCACACACACACACACACACACACACACACACACACACACACACACACACACACACACACACAGGCACGCACACATACACATATATACATATATATACATATATATACACACATACATACATATATACATATATATATATACACACATCTACATGCATATATATATATATATATATATATATATATATATATATATATACATGTATGTGTGAGTGTGTGTGTGCGTGAATGGTAAAACACTCTTCCGTGTTGTTATTACGGTCGAAGAGCCCACAATGAATTAATGAAAACCCACAATGATTAATGAAAATGCGACTGCAGCTTCTGACCTCAAGATGGAATCCAGGTGGATTTCGAAACTGTAGCCTCATTTTCAAGAAATCTAGCTTTTGCATTGTCTACCATATCCATAGGAACGGCATAGGCCAATACGGTTTGGCACCAGCGGCGTCGCAGGAGTTGCCAGAACGAGGCCGCAAGCGACATCGAACTGCCTTATGGACTCCGGCTCCGGATTTTCCCTAAGGCTTGACTCCCGAAGCCTTTTCATCTAAGAGATGCCACGAGGCAGTGGACTGTTTTGTATAGGGTAGACTCCCTTAACCTTTGACCTTACACGGACTGAACTACAAGACAGCAGTCGAGCACATATAAGTATATTTATATATATACATGTGTGTGTGTGTGTGTGATATACACATACGTACATATATTCATGTATATGAGAAGCAAAAGCTGAAGCTCAAATTTTCCGCGAAATATATATAGAATCCGTAAAACATCTTTCATCCAGAATGCAGCAGGAGAAAGCTGGGAATTTCAAGCCACGTGATGCTATATCAGTGCAAGATTGTGTACGCAATATATCAGGAAAAAGTTATATGATATAGATATTGAAGGACGGAATGCTACTTTTAGTGTATGACGGAAATAAAATAGATAATTATTATGTATTTCTAGAAAAAAGTATGCAAAAAGTATATGAAATCATGCTAAAACGTGTCTAAAATAATATGCAATATCTGATCATCATACGTCACACTTCCACTTGCGTTTGCTTTTGTAAGTTAATGTGAAAATGTTGCAACATGACAGTCACGAGTCATGATTTTGGAGGATGACGAAATAGATAGAACAAATTTACGTATGCATGACTGTATTTACAATACAGTCATGCATACGTAAATTTATACAGCTACATGTATGTGTGGTTATACATACATACATACATACGTACATACACACGTGCATGCATACACATGCACATACATAAATATATGCAAGCATAATTACATGCATAGATATATGTATACACACGCATATACACATACACACACTTTTATTTACACATGCACGTATGGAGAGAGAGAGATAGATAGAGAGAGAGAGAGAGAGAGAGAGAGAGAGAGAGAGAGATGCCATATGTCATCTCCGTACACACGCACGCACGCAACCCCAAATCGCTCAACTGGGCGTCGAGTGCTCATCGCCGAGGGCACCCCCCCCCCCCCCTTCGGGAAGGTACCCCGCTCGCGCTTCAACGAGTCCGCGATATTTGCAATTTACATTTACACGAACACACGAATTTGATCTGATCTCTTACTTCACTCACTGCTCACACACATACACACACACACACACACACACACACACACACACACACACACACACACATACTACATACACAAACAAACACTCACACACAGACAGACAGATGTATTGATAGATAAATGAATTAATAAAAATCTGTTTAGCTATTCTAATTTATATATCAGTTTCCATATCCTTGACTCACTGTATGCAATCACATTTTACAGTTAGAGTAAATGAAGAGTTATGAAATTATAACCACTACAATGTCACAAGCCATAACATTATAATATCCCCTATGTGTAGTGTATGATTTTACGCACTGTAAATAAAACCAGTATGCAGTACGTGCGGCATCAGTATATTTTCATGGTTATATCTTATATGACGCTCTACATGTAAAAGGAAATATGCAGTGCGTGTGGTATGAGTATACGTTTATGTTGATATGTTATATGACCAAAAAAAAAAAAAAAAAAAAAAAAAAAAAAAAAAAAAAAAAAATCCACACAAGAAAGGAAATCTGAGACAGCGGTTTCGAAGCCCTGCTGGCTCTCCTCCTCTGGGTCCGAAGATGGACGCGGCTTCGAGGAGGATTTCGAAGCTTGTCTCGCCTTTCAATGAACCTTCGGGTAGTGTTTCTTTCTGTTGTTCATGTTTGTATTTGTGTTAGAGTAATTATGCATTCCCCTTTTCCATCTCCGAAACGTTACAGAGAATGGCAACTTCAAGAGGCAAAAATTACATTGTTTTCTGGCGACTTTCGTCTTCCGTTTATCCTATTTTCTTTACTTCTCATCTTCATCTTCCATGTATTTCCATATCTTTTTACATTCCATTGTCATACACACGCGCGCACACACACACACACACACACACACACACACACACACACACACACACACACACACACGCACACACACACACATACACACACACATACACACACACACACACACACATATATCCTACATAAATACATAAATACATATATGAATATATATGCATATATAGGTATGTATATATTCATATATAAATGCATATATATATATATATATATATGTTATATTTACATATATATGTAGGTATACATATATGTGTGTGTATGTATATATATATATATATATATATGTTTATATATATACACATATACATATATATATATATATATGTATATACATATACACATAATCACACACACACATATATATGTTTCTATAAATTTATACGTATATATATGTATACATATACATATATATACATACATATTTATATTTATGTATATTTATATATGTGTGTGTGCGTGTGAGAGAGAGATGAAGAAAAGGAAGTAATGTGTATATATATGTATATATGTATATATATATCCATATGTATATATACATATTTGTATACAGCCATTCAGTCCACTGCAAGACAGAGGCCTCTCTCAGTACGTTATTAAG